>NC_080712.1:34965024-35002524 GCF_019097595.1 Hemibagrus wyckioides | reverse complement strand
AAGGACGCATCCTCAGAGAGCAAGGTAACTCACACACTCACTCATTCGCTCATGCTCACACACACATGTTCACACTCACTTCATGTAATTAATTATTTGCGTGTGTGTGTGTGTGTGTGTGTGTAGTTGAGTTCTAGATCAGACAGTCCACCAGCGATCCCCCCTCGGCTGAGGACTCCTCTTCCTCTTCCTTCTCTTTCTCGATTCTCGCGTGGAATCAGCGAGCAGACAGACGGTTCCTCAAGCCCCCCACCACCTCCACCCCCCCGTGACCCCATCCCTGAAGTGATGCCCCCGGTACCTCAGCGACCCCCTGAGAGCTTCATTAACTGCCCCATGATCCCGGCTGTGTCTCCGGTGGGACGCGTTCATTGGGATTACTGCAGCTCTCCCTCATCCCCTTGTACCCCGCCAGGCACACCCTCACCCCGCCTCCCGCTGCCTCCCCCGGGTACCCCGTCCCCCCGCGTGCCCCGTCGTCTCTGCCCTTCCCCTGGCCCTGCCACGCCCGGCCTGTGCCACCTGCCCCCTCCTATTCCACCTAGACACAACTCCACACCCCCCACCCTGCCCAAATTGCCCCCAAAGACTTACAAGAGAGAGCTGTCTCACTCTACACACACACTCTCCCCACCCTCCATACACACGCTGTCAGACAGCAGCCAGTGAGCATGAGCGGTTCCAGTGTCCACGCATTAATAAAATGCTTCTGAACTCCTTTGTGACCGGATGGACAATTTAACTTAAGTCCACTTTGTGCCCAGGGACAGGTGCTTGAGGACCTGTGGTGTGTGTAAATTTTGTATACACTGTTCACTAATCAAGCTCATTTTTGTAACAAATGATTCTCTGAATTGGTCATCGGCACTGTCCAGAGCGACGCTGATGATGTCACACAGGCTGATGATGTCACGGGGAGCCTGGACAGTGATTGGATGTTGGAGATGGCGGACTCTCACTGCTGTTCTTCAACATGGCCAAAGTCTTAACCGTGTACTCGGGGAGGTCAGAGGTCAAAGGTAATTGACCCCTGTACCAAGACCCTTTTACACTGCCTTTTTTCTTACAGCCATGACCTTTGACCTGGGACTGTGACAGCCATGAGCTTTTGACCTTTTCCTCGGAGCAGTGGACTCCACAGTTTGCCTGGGAGTGTCGCACAGCTGACCTGTGTCTTTATTTAAAGCCATTACAACACCAAGATGATGTCTTAACAACACAAACAGTACTGTTCCCTTCAGAGATCGCCTGTTGTTAATATGTGCACATTGTTAGGAGGCGGAGCTTGTTCTCACGGCCCAATGATGATGATGATGATGATGATGACGACATCAGACGTGCCTTTTAGACAGTTGCTGAACAAAAGTGACTTTCTAAAGCCTTCACCATGCTCAGAACAAAGTGTACACTATGGCTAGGGGTGTGTGTGTGTGTGTGTGTGTGTGTGTGTGTGTGTGTTCTGTGTTCTGTACAGTATTCTTTCTGCTCTCGTGTCTTCATTCAGCGCTGCTCAAACCCAAAAACACAACTCGCCTTAACACACTCGCTGACAATCGTAGCATTTCCCACATCTCTCTCTCTCTGTATCTCTCTCTCTCTTTCTCTCTCTCACTCTCTCTCTCTCTGTATCTCTCTCTTTCTCTCTCTCACTCTCTCTCTCTCACTTTCTCTGTATCTCTCTCTCTCTCTCTGTATCTCTCTCTTTCTCTCTCTCTCTCTCTCTGTATCTCTCTCTCTCTGTATCTCTCTCTCTCTCTCTGTATCTCTCTCTCTCTCTCTCTCGCGTGCACGCTTGTGCACCTCTTACATGGTAAAGTGTTAATCTGAATGAAGGTGTTTCCATCAGTTCCTGCTCTGTTAATCCGGTTGTGTCCCAAACTGTGCCACACTGGTGTCCTGTAGAGGCTCACAGCCTAATTTGAGAATCACACCATTTAGTGTACTATTTATGCAGTTTGGGACATGGCCATGGCACTGATGTGTTGTGTCCCAAACCACATACTCCTGTACTAAATTATACCCCAACAAGGTTGATTATAGCCACAGTGTTAGCTTCTGACCACTTCTTGTGGCTGTGTCTCAAACCATATACTAATGTATTAAACACATTCTGAAAGTGGCACACTATTTTCAACATGCTATTTAGTGTACTGTTTAAGGTTTGAAACATAACCACATAAAGACTAAATCATGCTTTCTGAACTCACAGGTTTAGTTCCAAACCACATACTAGTGTGCTAAATACTACCAAACGTTCCAGATCTACCAATAATCCCAAATGGGGTGTACTATTTTGACATACTATGTAGTATACTATTCATGCCATGTAAGTGGTTTGGGACTGGACATAATAACGTATGACACGGGCTGTGTCTCAAACCACTATTAGAGCAGTAAACATACTAAAAGTGTTGCACTGTTGACAGTGTACTGTTTAGAAGATGTGGGAAAACTACAGAAAGATGACTAAAGGCTAAATTATTTCTATATTTTTCTGAGCTTAGTCATAGGTTCTGTCCCAAACCACTACTTGTGCACTAAATAGTTAACAAAAATGGAATTTTTGTTTAGGAAAAATTTGTTAAGCACACAATCTAGTGCACTGTACTCATGAAGGGATTTGAACACAGCCTTGCTGCATCATCCTTTATAAACAGTCATGCGTTGCGTCACATGCTACTGTGCCAAGTAGCTACCAAAGGAGTGCACTATTTCAGCATACTTCACAATGATATTCATAAGAGCATAAGATAAACACAAGAACAGGTGGATTGAAACACACACACACACAAACACACACTTCTGTCTGTTACAGAGGGGAGCGCTGATGGGCTGACACACTGTTGTGTGTGTGTGTGTGTGTGTGTGTGGCTGTCTGGTGTTATTGATGATGATGATTAAATTGGGGCCTTGTTTTATTTCTTTTTTTATTTGCACTTTAGGGCTGTACTGTTAAGGAGGCACCCTCAGGTCACATGACCCACACCCTGCCTCTCACCCTCAACCGTTACTGCAGTCTGGTTGTGTCCCAAACGCCTCATTAGTGCCTACTGTTGCTCCCTGCTCCCTGCATGCTCAGACCTCACACAGCACATGTGAACAATCAGAGCTTGGACACACAGAAGTGTTCATTTTAATAATCTCCATCTCCCTACCCTAGTGCCCTACCTAGTGTCTGTAGTGCTGATTTTCTGCATAGTGCCCTAACCAACATGCATGTTAACTGTTTAAACCTTGCCCACTTCCTGCCCAGTGCCCTAACTCTTTATCAGCCTGCATGCTTACTGCACAGTGCCTCCTGTAATCCAGTGCCCATAGGATGATTTGGGACACAGCTGGACTCTCTTCCTCACACATGGGAGAGAACAAGGGCCGTGTTTCATTCTCCCTCAAACAAGTCCCCTTGATATTTTTAGCCTTAGATCGGGCCCTTGAGTGGTCCGTTAATGATGTCACATCCTGTTATGTTTAGTCTTGTGCCCAGTGTGTGTGTGCATGTGAGGGTGTGTGTGTGTGTGGTTTAGGGGGTGTGGCTTGTATCCTGTTCTCTGTGGGACTCATTAATAAACAGCCAGTCTTATTTTGTACAGAATGTGATGGGATCTCCTCACGTCTTTATTTTCTCACGTTTCAGATCACAGGGTGAGAGGGTCACGTGAAAGACACAGAACTGAAAGGGATATAAAGAACAGAACATAGGCAGAGAGAGAGAGGAGGAAGAGGAGGCGTGTCAGGGTAAAGAACATCATAAAAAAGCAAGGAAAGATAGAAAACAGTGCAGGGTTAGGGTTAGAAAAATGAAGCATGGCATAAAGACAAAAGAAAAAGAAAATGTACGGAAGGATAAGACAAATAAAATTTGAATTTGAAAAGAAAGAAACTATGACAGAAAAAAAATGGACGGGATTAAAGACATAAAGGAAAAAAGATCAGAGTGAGAAGAAAAGAATAAAAAGGAAAGAAGAGAGAACAGAGAGAAAAAAAGAGAAAAGGATAAAGGAAGAAAGATCAAATCTGTTGTACGGATGCTGTGTGACGTGATTGGACAGAGTCCGATCATTAACTCATCATTAATGTGTATTAGAATGTGGCCACACACACACACACAGGGTTAGGTCACATCAGCCAACAAGTGCTCACTCCATCACTCTTTGGTCTGCCACGTTGAAAAGGTGAGTGTGTGAGACTGCAGCAGTGCATTCTGGGTAATTAGTGCTCCTGGAGTCCACAGTGAAGTCCAGGCGTCTATAAAGGTCCTGATTACGCAAATCCAGGTCCTGGGTTCTGATTTAGGTGGCAGTCCTGAGGTGTGTGTGTGTGTGTGTGTGTGTTAGACGTTGCTGCAGGGACCTTCACTGTCATCACTCTCGTTCCATAGTGTCTCTTCACCACCACACACACTCCTGTACACAGAGCTGAACACACACACACAGTAGACGTAGGTCACTTATTTATTGTCTTATTCTGTTTATAGCATAATCTCTCTCACACACACTCTCTCTCTCTCTCTCTCTCTCGCTCTCACCGTGATGACTCTGTGGGTCTCTGTGGATTTATGATCTGATTGGTTGAGCTGAAGGACACTGTGTTCTCTTTAGCAGGAGGTCCATCTCCCTACACACACACACACACACACACACACACACAGGTAAACAAACGGCTCTGACCTGTTTTTAATGTAACAGTTTTCAGGTTAATCCTGCGGATGAGGAAGTGGAGCTGAAACATATCCAGAGCTTCCCTGCTCTTCTCTTTCATTCCATTCACCTGCTCATAAACACTCAGCTTAGTGTCCGAGTGTTAGTCCACTTTACTGACCGGATTATTATTGTGCTTTTTATATACTATGTCTTTTATAGATATATATTTGAACAGTGCTTCTGAATGAAAATGATTTCTTTTGTTGTGGAGGATTGTGAACAATCTGGCAACCATGTTTGAGCGGCTCACCTGAATCTGATGTCAGTTTTCTGGCAAATTACAGTGCCACCAACTAGCAGCAGTAGCTAACAGCTAAAAATTAGCCAAAATATTGGAAGCTACTAAAATGTTGCACTTTGTGTGTTAAATTGTTTCAGACCTGTTTAAAGGGTGCGTCCCAAATCGGCCGGAAGGCTCCGGTGGGGATTTTGCGGCGGTGTTTAGCCGTGCGTCGCCCCGTCCCTGTTCCCGTCACACACACTTCAGGAGGCAGAGGTGCACCACGGGGGATCTGCCAGCGTGTACACACACTCCCCTGCCTCTGCAAACCCCCGCCGGAGTGTGTGTGAGCATGAGTGTGTGCGTACGACGGCTTTAACAGCACAGGAATCTCGCTGTCTTCCTCTTCCTCGTCCTCCTCGTCCTCGTCCCGCCCCCGTAGTTCCAGCGTGTCGTCCGGGCTGCATGTCGTCACGGACGAGTAATCGAACACCGAAGCGTCTCCCACGTCCGCGTCCGTGTCTGCGTCGTCGATGCGCTGAGGCAGAGCGTAAGTGTCAGAGCGACACACTCGACCGTCCGGACCGGGGGAACCGCACAGACGCTCGGCCAAACCTGACGGAGACTTCAGGGTTGGGACGGAGGCCGAAAGGTCACCTGGAGCGCCGGGATTGAGAAACAGGCTCTGGGGACGACGTGCCGGAACCGGACGGCACTCCACAGCACGCAAATCCCACCTGCAGCCCTCGGTCCAGCCAGCAGCGGGCAGCGGCTCACACAACCGCTCACGAGAGTTCCTGCAGAGACCAGAACATAAATCGTATGTGAAGTTGCCCCACAAATGATCAGAACATTAACACAACCCGGTCAGTTCGTTTGTACACGCAGAATTAAGATTTGTGCAGTGAGAAGGTGTTCTAATGTGTTTTTAATTTTCTGATCATGTGGGGGACAAGTCACACAAACGAGCATAAAGCCACAGAACTGACCACTGGAGCAGAGCACCAGAGGGAGAATGATGGAGTGGTGATGTGGCGAGAGCTAGCTAGTGTTAATCTCTCAGCAAAAACAAGCTAGCAAAGAGTGAGATTAACGTGACACAGGCCGTGTGTGTGAACCATTAACAGGGTTCAGTTACAGAGCTAACGTTCCTGCAACATTCTAAAAACATCTGCTGTAATAAGAGTGAGAGAGAGAGAGAGTGTGTGTGTGTGTGTGTGTGTGTGTGTGTGTGTGTGTGTGTGTGTGCTGTAGTACCGCAGGATTCCAGCAGGGGTCAGTAGGGGGCGTGGTGCTGTGAGGTGATGCGGTTCTCTTTGATGTCCGTTGGCGCGGTATTTGGTGAAGGCAGAGCGCACACACTCGGGGCTCTCAGCACAACACCTGCTACTGAGGCTAAAATTAACACACACACACACACACACACACACACTGATAAATTTACTGTTTGTACATAATTACACCACATTAGTGCAGTAAACCTCTCTCACGGACTGGAGGACAACAGGGAGGGAGACGACAGACTGACCCATTCACTGACTCCACCCCCTCGTTTGGTTGCCCCGCCCCATCGCTCCATCTCCCCGCCCTCTCCAGGGTCATGTGACATCGTGTGTAAAGGTTGCGTAGCACCTGATTGCTGCTGTGTAGCAAGCGCCAGTCTGAGTGTTCACTGCTCGAGCAGCTCAGCAACACCTGACACACAACACACACACACAGATGAGTGTGTATCAGAGTGGACCTGTGTGTGTATGTGTGTGAGTAATACACACCTGTACAGTGTTCAGGTAGATGTGTAGGCGTGTCACTGGCACTAACAGCAGTGAGAGCAGTCTGAATTTCTCTCCTTCCTCCTGTAAAACTTCACACTTAATATATTCTATATAACGTCCACATCCGTGTGTGTGTGTGTGTGTGTGTGTGAGAGAGAGAGACCTGTGTGTTGTGTGGTTTGTCAGTTGGATCCCTGCTGAACTCTGTAGTCAGGATCGTTGCCAGCGCGGCTGTGTATCCGAGATACGCATCACAGAATGCTGACTGTGGCGAAACACACACACACACACAGACACAGAGTTACACAACAGCACAGTGTGTAAGGGACAGAATGAGGTGTAATATTGAGAGCAGGTTAGAGTTAATGTCTGATCTACTGAACATCAACTGTATCTCTGACAGATGTGAACATTAACACCTCTGTGTGTATGTGTGTGTGTGTGTGAGAGAGAGAGAGAGAGAGCTGTGTACGTTGTCCTGTGTGGTGAGTTTGAGGAACGCGTCTCCCAGTGCATGCTTCGGCTCATCAGCACTCAGCTTCTCCTGCAGACTGTTTCTGAACAGCAGGTGGCGCTGCATCATCTCATCCACATGTCTGACAAACACCTTACTAACACACACACAGTAGGGCATGTAAATAAGGATGTAAGGATCAGAAACATGTGCGTATGAGTGTGTGTGTGTGTGTGTGTGTGTCTTACTGTGTCTCAGTGTGACTGGAGGTTGTGGTTCTGTATTTCTCCTGAAGCAGTTTGAGTTTGGAGAAATAATCCCACTCAGACTTTAACAGTGAGATACTCACACACTGATGTCTGCCTGAGGTAACACACACACACACACACACCTTTATGGTTTTTCACGTTTTCATCATTATTAATTCCAGTGGTTAGCTAGCTGGCTAATCATCACCATGGAAACCACTACATACTGCATTGTATTGGTGCTCACTCAGGGGGGGCGTGGTCAGTGTGATTTACCTGTCTGTGTGCAGCTTGATGCTCCTTCACCTCTGAGGCTGAAGTGAGAGGAAACTTCACCTGAAACACACACACACACCTCATAAAGCATCTATCTATCTATAAAACAATCTCACTATCATATCTCATGCTACACTCAGGGTGTTAATAGCAACTCACCTGAGTTATGCCCCACCCACAAACCCTGCAGGTAGCAGTGCAGTAGAAGAGCTCCACCTACTGTACAAAGGGGCGGGGCTACTGTCACCTCATGAACATTTTTAATTCCATTAGTGCTGCTGCTAACGTCCTTCACACCACTACAGCTGGGAGCACTGTGGGCACACACACACACACACACACATACATACATACATACATACATATTGTAAAGCTGTCTGTGACTTTGAAATGTTTTATATGATGATCAGCTCAGAGATCTGCACATCTCTGTTTTCTGGCCTGGAAATAAGCCCCGCCCCCTTGAACACAAACACTCTTAGACTGATGGTGAACTGTGAGTGTTTTCTCCCTTAATGTAGAACGTACACCGGAGCAAAAGATGCATAATAATCATAAACAAACAAATAAACAAACAACTCCAGGTGAACTCACCTGTCACTCTGTGCACCTGTGGTACTGTTCGTCTGTTCGGACTTCACCTGCTCATCACACAGCTGACGGAGCTGACCACGAATCTCCTCCAGTTCCTCCTGAGTGCACACACACACACACACACACAGAGAGGGAGAGAGTTGTGCTGTAAGATATTTAAATAAATGGTGTAGATCCTCACAGTTGTGTTGCATGAGTAGAAGTAGCATGGTTGGTGGGGGGGTAGTCATGGCAGCACAGGTGAGATGTTGAGGTGTTCATCACTGTGAGGAGAGATCAGCGCAGACATCCATCATCTCCACTGCTTCAGTAAGTCTCTTACATCACTCCACTGTTTCTCTGATACTGTCTGCACTCACTCAAGTGTGTGTGTGTGTGTGTTACCTTTAGTGTGAGGACAAGTGTTTCCAGGTGTAGTGTACGTTTGTTACAGCCGTGTCTCGTCTCCTCCAGCTGGTTCTGAAGCTCTGTGTCCCCGAGCTGAATCTGATTTAACTCCAGTAAAGCGCGAGAGAAACCGGACCTGAGCTCCAACACCATCGTCTGCAGCTACACACACACACACACACTGTGTGTAGGAGCCAGAACAGAGCTTTTGAGACATGTTCAAGCTGGACTGACAATAAACTCCACTGAAGCAGGTTGGTGCCAACACTTAACAACAGATGGACTAATCAGTGATTAGAACCTACACACAGAGCTGATAAACTGGACACTGTGTGTGTGTATGTGTTACCTTTGAGATCTCCTTCACTAGTTCTCCCTCTTGAGACTTCATCCTCTGTGGGAAAACACACACACACACAGCAACATAAACATAGGCAGATGAGTTTCAAACACAACTCCATCCAAGAGAGACAACACACACACACACACACACACACACAGAGACCTACAGGTATTTAAATCTACTAAAGCCCTTGTTTGAAGTGAAGCATCTTAAATACAGAGAGGGGTCTGTGTGTGTGTGTGTGTGTGTGTGTGTGTGTGACCTAGAGCAGGTTGCCCTGCCAGCGAATCCCCTGGTGAAGGAAGTGATACTCGCCAAAGAGCTCCACACCCTACAGCCCAGAGAGAGAGAGAGAGAGAGAGAGAGAGAGAGGGGTGGGGGTGGGGGGTCTCAGAGGGGGTGGGGGGAGTCAGTTGAGGTGGTATAAAGGAGAGAAAACACAAAAAGCTACAAAACACACACACACACACACACAAAGTTAACAATGTGAGAGAAAATGTAGAATAAAAAAGGAAAAGAGAGAAAATGAAAAAGAAGAGAAAGAAAAGAAACGAGTAAAAAATGAACGGAAGAGAAATAAACATAAGACTGAAAAACAGACACAGGAGACAGAATTACTGAGACGAACATTAAAATTTACACACGCACACACACACACACACACACACACCTCTCCAGTGCTCCATCATCACCGCACGCGCGCGCGGTACGGAGACGGTACTCACCACACCGGGGCTCGAGCTCTGCTCTTCTGCTTCTCAGGCTAAATGCAGATCAAACAAACAAACAAACAAATAAATAAATAAATGGGAAATGAAGAACAGAGGAGTGAGAGAGAAGAAACAAATCCCGTTCATCTCCATCAACACTCACAAACACAACAGCGCCGCTTCCGGTGTCACGAGCCGCTTGCAATCTCTCTCTCTCTCTCTCTCTCTCTCTCTCTCTCTCTCTCTCTCTCTCTCTCTCTCTCTCCCCCCCCCGGACAATAAGCATCAGTAGCAGCGGTAAAGTCAGCAGGTGTGTGTGTGTGTGTGAGTGTGTGTGTTTATTATTCAGAATCAGAATCAGAAAAAGTTTTATTGCCAGGTACAGCAAAGGGTCAGCAAGGAGCACTTTACAGTACCAGTAATTTGTCTTGGTGTCAGGTGTGAACATATCCACAGGTAAATAATAATTTAAATAAATACTGTATAAGGTGACTTGTATGAAAATTAGTGCAATAGAAAAATGTAAAAAGTGAAAGTGACTGTAACATACATACAGGTGTGAGGTATGTACACAATGTAGAATGAGATAAGGATTGTGTACAAAAGTGTGAGTTTGAATGAACAGTAGTGCAATTTAGAATGTGGAAGTGAGTGTCCGGGGTGGGGGGTCATCTGGGGGTAAGTGAGGCACTGTTCAGCAGGCTGACCGCAGTGGGGTAGAAACTGTTCTCGTGGCGTGAGGTCCTGGTCCTGATGGACCGGAGCCTCTTGCCAGAGGGGAGGAACTGAAAAAGTTCATTTTTCATGAGAGGGGTCGGCTGCCATCTTGGCTGCACGTCTCTTTGTCCTGAAGAGGTACAGCTCCTGGAGAGATGGAAGACTGCAGAAGATCACCTTCTCAGCAGAGTAGATGACACGCTGAAGCTTGGCCTTGTCCCTGGCTGTAGCTGCAGCAAACCAGACTGTGATGGAGGATGTGAGGAAAGATTCGATGATGGCAGTGTAGAAGTTCACCAGCATCTTCTCAGGGAGGAGAAACTTCTTCAGCTGCCGCAGGAAATACATCCTCTGCTAAGCCTTCTTAGTGAGGGAGCTGATGTTCTTCTCCCACTTGAGCTCCTGGGTGATGGTGGTACCCAGAAAGCGGAAGGACTCGACAGATGTCACCCGAGAGTCATAAAGGGGCTGGGTCCTTCCTAAAGGGGGGCTGGGTCCTTCCTAAAATCCACTATCATCTCCACTGTCTTGAGAGAGTTGAGCTCCAGGTTGTTCATGCTGCACCATGACACCAGATGATCCATCTCACTCCTGTAGGCAGACTCATCCCCATCAGAGATGAGGCAGATGAGGGTGGTGTCATCAGCAATCTTCAGGAGTTTGACAGACTGGTGACCAGATGTGCAGCCGTTAGTATACAGGGAGAATAGCAGAGGAGCATGGACACAGCCTTGAGGGGATCCAGTGCTGATGTTCCGGCAGTCAGAGACATGCTTACCCAGCCTCACTAACTGCCGTCTCTCTGTCAGGAAGTCCATGATCCAACTGCACATGGAGTCAGGCACATTCAGCTGATGTGATTATTGATGTGTTTGTTGATTTGTTTCTGTATTTATTTAGTTTATTTATATATTGAGGCTGGAATCTGTTCTGTATTTTGATTAAGATAATATCTGCTGGTTTTCAGTTCAGAAATAAAAGCTTCACCATTATTATTCTGAAAAATAAAAAAATTTCATGCATGTAGAGTGTATGCAGATAAACAGGCCTGCAGTAGATGCAGTGCACACACACACACACACGTTAGAGTCCTGCAGTGAGATGTCTGGAACTCCTCTGCAGCTCTTACACACATGCTGGACAGTGATCTGGTCACTACTTTATTTATTCCTCCATCCAGTCCATTTCCTACACTCTTACATTCTTACACTCTGATTCATTCCTAGACTATTATTAATAAATAAGCGAGATGTAAAAGTCAGTAAAGTCATTAGAGATCAGGAAAATGTGTGATCTAACAAAATGTGAGATTTTACACTAAAATCATTTAAAACGCAAGATCTGGTTTCCGCATTTTTCAGCACAGACGCCAAAGCGTGTGACGTCACGTGCGCGGGGGGGGGCGTGCTCTGTGATTGGCTGGAATGGAGTCACGAGACTGGGAAGGGAAGAGGAGAGAAACAGATTGAGTATCGCTGTGTGAGTCTGCGGTCCGGCAAAATGGTGAGCGACAATCAGGAGCATGATAATGTCCACTTATTGTCTCTGATGGTCACATAGTTCAGTTTTCCGGCGCTCTGAGAAATCAGGTGTGGTTAGCGAGCTAGCTGATGAGTGTATTATTGTGTGTCTATGAGTGTGTGTGTGTAAAAGTGGTTGATCACTTCAGTTCCGCCCTGTACACTGTGTGTGTGTGTGCGTGTGTGTGTGTGTGTGCGTGTGTGTGTGTGTGTGCGTGTGTGTGTGTGTGTGTGAGTGCGTGTGTGTGTGTGTGTGTGAGTGTGAGTGTGTGTGTGTGTTATAGAGATGTGCTGAAACATGCCAGAGCAGAGCTGCAGGAATGAGAGACATGAGTCTGAGTGTAAACTCCTCTCTATAAACATTCACCAGCTTTATTTTTCTCAGGTGTTGCCATGGTGATATGATAATATAATCTTTTTGTTCCTGTTTCTATTAAATATTGTATGTTGATTCGGATAGGAAACACACACACGCGCCAATTTGCTCCTGTGTGTGTGTGTGTGTGTGTGTGTGTGTGTGTGTGTGTGTGATATGAATCACAGCGCAGACAAATGAAACTCCTGCTCAGTGAAAGCTCTACCACACGGGGGCGCTGTTAAAGGAAAAGTTAAACTAAACGTTCAGCATACAGGCGGCGCGACGTGGCGCAATAACACACACACACACCTGAGTGTTCAGATCATAACACTACTGTTGTGTGTGTGTGTGTGTGTGTAGAGTGAGTCTTTAGTTGTGTGTGAGGTGGATGGAGACCTAGTGAAGAAGCTGAGGGATTTCCGCTTCAGGAAAGAGACCAGCAACGCCGCCATCATCAGTGAGTTACACTCAGATTGTACTGCAGTTCTTCTGCTTTTACACTTAACATTTAGAATAATCACACACTATAATAATCACACACACTATAATAATCACACACACACTATAAAAATCACACACACTATAATAATCACACACACACTATAAAAATCACACACACTATAATAATCACACACACACTATAAAAATCACACACACTATAATAATCACACACACTATAATAATCACACACACACACTATAATAATCACACACACACACTATAAAAATCACACACACTATAATAATCACACACACACACACTATAATAATCACACACACACTAATAATCACACATACATACACACACACACACTATAAAAATCACACACACTATAATAATCACACACACACACTATAAAAATCACACACACTATAATAATCACACACACACACACACACACACACTATAATAATCACACACACTATAATAATCACACATACACACACTATAATAATCACACACACTATAATAATCACACACACACTAATAATCACACACACACTAATAATCACACACACTATAATAATCACACATACACACACACTAATAATCACACACACACACTATAATAATCACACACACACACTATAAAAATCACACACACTATAATAATCACACACACACACTATAATAATCACACACACACTAATAATCACACATACATACACACACACACTATAAAAATCACACACACTATAATAATCACACACACACACTATAAAAATCACACACACTATAATAATCACACACACACACACACACACTATAAAAATCACACACACTATAATAATCACACACACACACTATAATAATCACACACACTATAATAATCACACATACACACACACTATAATAATCACACATACACACACACTAATAATCACACACACACTATAATAATCACACACACTATAATAATCACACACACACACACTATAATAATCACACACACTATAATAATCACACACACACACACACTATAATAATCTCACACACACTAATCACACACACTATAATAATCACACATACACACACACTATAATAATCACACACTATAATAATCACACACACACACATTAATAATCATACACACACTAATAATCACACACACTATAATAATCACACACACACACACTCTAATAATCACACACACTATAATCATCACACATACACACACACTATAATAATCACACACACACTAATAATCACACACACACACTATAATAATCACACATACACACACACTATAATAATCACACACACTATAATAATCACACACACTATAATAATCACACATACACACACACTATAATAATCACACACACTATAATAATCACACATACACACACACTAATAATCACACACACACTATAATAATCACACACACTATAATAATCACACATACACACACACTATAATAATCACACACACTATAATAATCACACATACACACACACTAATAATCACACACACACTATAATAATCACACACACACACACTATAATAATCACTTTTTTGTTGTTGCAGTGAAGATTGATAAAGATCGACAGCTGGTGGTCTTGGATGAGGAATATGAAGTAAGCTTGTGTGTATGTGAATGTGTGTGTGAGTGATGATATTAATGAATAACACATGGACATGTAGATGTTTTTGGAATGATATGTCATGTCTAATAGATGACCATAAAGTTGTGTGTGCGTGTGTGTGCGCGTGCGTGTGTGCGCGTGCGTGTGTGCGCGTGCGTGCGTGTGCGTGTGTGTGTGTGCGCGTGTGTGTGTGCGCGTGCGTGCGTGCGTGCGTGTGCGTGTGTGCGTGCGTGTGGGTGCGTGCGTGTGCGTGCGTGCGTGCGTGTGCGTGCGTGTGTGTGTGTGTGCGTGCGTGCGTGTGTGTGTGTGTGCGCGTGCGTGTGTGTGTGTGCGTGCGTGTGTGCGCACAATTGTAGGACATTTCTCCTGATGAGCTGAAGGACGAATTGCCGGAGAGACAGCCTAGATATCCTTTACTATTCTTTCTCTCTATCTCTCCCACACACACACACACACACACACACACACACACACACACACACACAGAGCTGTGAGGTGGCTCCTTAACATGAACACATTTGTAGTGTACAGTTATAAATATCAACATGATGATGGACGAGTGTCGTATCCCCTCTGCTTTATTTTCTCCAGCCCAGTCGGTAAACACACACACACACACACACACACCACACACACACACACACACACACCACACACACACACACACCACACACACACACACACACCACACACACACACACACCACACACACACACACACACACACACCACACACACACACACACCACACACACACCACCACACACACACCACCACACACACACCACCACACACACCACACACACACCACACACACACACACCACACACACACACACCACACCACACACACACCACATACACACACCACACACACACCACATACACACACACACACACACCACACCACATACACACACACCACGCCACACCACACACACACCACACCACACACACCACACCACACACACATCACACCACACCACATACACACACCACACCACATACACACACACACACACCGCACCACATACACACACCACATACACACACCACACCACACCACACACCACACACAGACCACACCACACCACACCACACCACACACACACCACACCACATACACACACCACACACCACACCACACCACATACACACACCACACCACACCACATACACACACACACACCACATCACATACACACACCACACCACATACACACACACACACACACCACGCCACACACACACACACACACACACACCACATACACACACCACACACCACACCACATACACACACACACACACACACACACCACATACACACACCACACCACACCACACACAGACCACACCACACCACACACACACCACACCACATACACACACCACACACCACACCACATACACACACCACACACCACACCACATACACACACCACACACCACACCACATACACACACCACACCACACCACATACACACACCACACCACATACACACACCACACCACACCACATACACACACCACACCACATACACACACCACACCACACCACATACACACACACACACACCACACCACATACACACACCACACACCACACCACACACAGACCACACCACACACACACCACACACACACCACGCCACACACACACCACACCACATACACACACCACGCCACACACACACACACACCCACCCCATACACACACCACACCACACACACACCACATACACACACCACACACCACACCACATACACACACCACACATCACACCACATACACACACACACCACATACACACACCACACCACACACACACCACACCACATACACACCACATACACACACCACACCACATACACACACCACACACACACCACATACACACACCACACACACACCACACACACACACCACACACACACACCACACCACATACACACACCACACACCACACCACATACACACACCACACCATGCCACACACACACCACACCACATAGACACACCACACCACACCACATACACACACACACACCACACCACATACACACACCATGCCACACACACCATGCCACACACACACACACCACGCCACATACACACACACCACGCCACATACACACACACCACGCCACATACACACACACCACGCCACATACACACACACCACGCCACATACACACACACACACACCACGCCACATACATACACACACCACGCCACATACATACACACACCACGCCACATACACACACACCACGCCACATACACACACACACCACGCGCACACACACACACCACGCACACACACACACCACGCACACACACACACCCACGCCACATACACACACACCACGCCACATACACACACACACGCCACATACACACACACCACGCCACATACACACACCACACACACACCACATACACACACCACACCACACCACACCACATACACACACCACACCACACCACACCACATACACACACCACACCACACCACACCACATACACACACACCACACCACACACCACACACCACACCACACCACATACACACACCACACCACACACCACACCACATACACACACCACACACCACACCACACGACACCACACACACACCACATACACACACCACACCACACCACACCACATACACACACCACACCACACCACACCACATAGACACACCACACCACACCACACCACATACACACCACACCACATACACACACACCACACCACACACCACACACCACACCACACCACATACACACACCACACCACACGACACCACACACACACCACATACACACACCACACACACACCACATACACACACCACACCACACCACATAGACACACCACACCACACCACATACACACACCACACACACACACCACACACACACCACACCACACACCACACCACATACACACACCACACACACACCACACGACACCACACACACACCACATACACACACCACACGACACCACACACACACCACATACACACACCACACCACACCACATACACACACCACATACACACACCACACACACACCACACCACACACCACACCACACACACACCACACCATACACACACCACACCACATAGACACACCACACACACACCACACCACACCACACCATACACACACCACACCACATACACACACCACGCCACACCACATACACACACCACACCACACACACACCACACCATACACACACCACACCACATAGACACACCACACCACACACACACCACACCACACCACACACCACACCACACCATACACACACCACACCACATACACACACCACACCACATACATACACACACCACGCCACATACACACACCACGCCACATACACACACACCACGCCACATACACACACACCACGCCACATACACACACACACCACGCCACATACACACACACACACACACCACACCACACACACACACACACCACACCACACACACACACACCACACCACATACACACACACCACGCCACATACACACACACCACGCCACATACACACACACCACGCCACATACACACACCAGGCCACATACACACACACCACGCCACATACACACACACCACGCCACATACACACACCACGCCACATACACACACCACGCCACATACACACACACCACGCCACATACACACACACCACGCCACATACACACACACCACGCCACATACACACACACCACGCCACATACACACACACCACGCCACATACACACACACGCCACATACACACACACCACGCCACACACACACACCACGCCACATACACACACCACGCCACATACACACACACCACGCCACATACACACACACCACGCCACATACACACACACGCCACATACACACACACCACGCCACATACACACACCACGCCACATACACACACCACGCCACATATACACACACCATGCCACACACACACACACACACCACACCAGGCCACACACACACACCCCACACCACGCCACACCACACACACACGCCACGCCACATACACACCACGCCACATACACACCACGCCACACCACGCCACACCACACACACACCACGCCACATACACACACCACGCCACATACACACACCACGCCACATACACACACACCACGCCACATACACACACACCACGCCACATACACACACACCACGCCACATACACACACACCACGCCACATACACACACACCACGCCACATACACACACACCACGCCACATACACACACACCACGCCACATACACACACACCACGCCACATACACACACACCACGCCACATACACACACACCACGCCACATACACACACACCACGCCACATACACACACACCACGCCACATACACATACACACACACCACGCCACATACACATACACACACACCACGCCACATACACACACACCACGCCACATACACACACACCACGCCACATACACACACACCACGCCACATACACACACACACCACATACACACACACACCACGCCACATACACACACACACCACGCCACATACACACACACACCACGCCACATACACACACACACCACGCCACATACACACACACACCACGCCACATACACACACACACCACGCCACCTACACACACACACCACGCCACCTACACACACACACCACGCCACCTACACACACACACCACGCCACCTACACACACACACCACACCACGCCACACACACACCACGCCACGCCACATATACACACACACACACACCATGCCACATACACACACACACCACGCCACACACACGCCACGCCACACACACACACACCACGCCACACACACCACACCACGCCACATATACACACACACACACCACGCCACACACACACACACCACACCACGCTACATATACACACACACACACCACGCCACACACACACACGCCACGCCACATACACACACACACCACGCCACACACACACACACACCACACCACGCCACATATACACACACACACACCACGCCACACACACACACACCACACCACGCCACATATACACACACACACACCACGCCACATACACACACACACCACGCCACGCCACACACACACACACCACGCCACATACACACACACACCACGCCACGCCACACACACACCACGCCACGTCACATACACACACACCACACCACACACCATACCACACACACCACGCCACACACACAATGCCACACACACCACACCACATACACACACACCACACACACCATACCACACACACCACGCCACACATACACACACACACACACGCCACGCCACACATACACACACACATACACACACACACCATGCCACACACACACACACCACGCCACACATACACACACACGCACCACGCCACATACACACGCACCACGCCACATACACACACCACGCCACATACACACACACACACACACACACACCACGCCACATACACACACACACACACACACACACACACCACGCCACACATACACACACACGCACCATGCCATACATACACACGCACCACGCCACATACACACACCACGCCACATACACACACACACACACACACACACACCACGCCACATACACACACACACACACACTCCACGCCACATACACACACACACACGCCACGCCACACACACACACATACACACACACCACGCCACACATACACACACACGCACCACGCCACATACACACGCACCATGCCATACATACACACGCACCACGCCACATACACACGCACCACGCCACATACACACACACCACATACATACACACACCACGCCACATACACACACACACACACACTCCACGCCACATACACACACACACACCACACACACCACGCCACACATACACACGCACCACGCCACATACACACACACCATGCCACACAAACAATGCCACACACACCACACCACATACACACACAGCACGCCACATACACACGCACCATGCCACATACACACACACACAGCACGCCACATACACACACACCATGCCACACATACACACACACCACACCACATACACACACACAGCACGCCACATACACACGCACCATGCCACATACACACACACACACAGCACGCCACATACACACACACCACACCACACCACACCACACCACACCACATACACACCACACCACACCACATACACACCACACCACATACACACCACACCACACCACACCACATACACACCACACTACACCACATAAATACACACACCACGCCACATACATACACACACCACACCACATACACACACCACACCACACCACATACACACCACACTACACCACATAAATACACACACCACGCCACATACATACACACACCACACCACATACACACACCACACCACACCACATACACACCACACCACACCACATACACACCACACCACACCACATACACACCACACCACACCACATACACACCACACCACACCACATACACACCACACCACACCACATCCACACCACACCACATCCACACCACACCACATACACACACCACACCACACACCACATACACACACCACACCACACACCACACACACACCACACACACACCACACGACACCACACACACACCACATACACACACCACACACACACCATACCATACACACACCACACCACATAGACACACCACACACCACACCACACACACCACACCATACACACACCACACCATACCACACACTCCACGCCACATACACACACACACACACCACGCCACACACACCATGCCACATACACACACGCACCACGCCACATACACACACACCATGCCACACACACAATGCCACACACACCACACCACATACACACACACAGCACGCCACATACACACACACCATGCCACATACACACACACACACCATGCCACATACACACACACCATGCCACACATACACACACACCACACCACACACCATACCACACACACCACGCCACGTCACATACACACACACACCACACCACACACACAATGCCACACACACCACACCACATACACACACACCATACCACACACACCACATACACACACACACCATACCACACACACCACATACACACACACACCACGCCACACATACACACACACACCACGCCACACATACACACACACCCCCCACGCCACACATACACACACCCCCCACGCCACACATACACACACACACCACGCCACACATACACACACGCACCACGCCACATACACATGCACCATGCCATACATACGCGCACACACACACACTCCACGCCACATACACACGCACCACGCCACATACACACGCACCACGCCATACATACACACACACCACATACATACACACACCACGCCACATACACACACACACCACGCCACATACACACACACACTCCACGCCACATACACACACACACACTCCACGCCACATACACACACCATGCCACATACACACACGCACCACGCCACATACACACACACCATGCCACACACACCACACCACACACACACCACGCCACACATACACACGCACCACGCCACATACACACACACACAGCACGCCACATACACACACACCATGCCACACATACACACACACCACACCACATACATACACACACCACGCCACATACACACACACACACCACGCCACACACACACACACACACACACACCATGCCACATACACACACACCACGCCACATACACACACACACACAGCACGCCACACACACGCCACATGCACACACACAACACGCCACATGCACACAAACACGCCACATGCACACACGCCACATACACACACCACACCACATACACACACCACACCACGCCACATACACACACACACACACCACACCACGCCACACACACACCACACCACGCCACATACACACACACCACGCCACACACACACACACCACGCCACACACACACACACACACCACGCCACGTCACATACACACACACACCACACCACACACACAATGCCACACACACCACACCACATACACACACCACACACACCATACCACACACACCACACCACATACACACACACACCACGCCACACATACACACACACACGCCACGCCACACACACACACACACACCCCACGCCACACATACACACACACACCACGCCACACATACACACACACACACCACGCCACATACACACGCACCACGCCACATACACACACACACACAGTACGCCACATACACACGCACCATGCCACACATACACACACACCACACCACATACATACACACACTACGCCACATACACACACACACACACCATGCCACATACACACACACACACACACACACACACCACGCCACATACACACACCACGCCACATACACACACACACAGCACGCCACACACACGCCACATGCACACACGCCACATGCACACACCACACCACATACACACATGCCACATACACACACACACACCATGCCACACACACACACAACCATGCCACATACATACACTCCACGCCACACACCCACACCACATACACACACGCCACACACCCACACCAAACCACATACACACACACACACCACGCCACACACACATGCCACACACACACACCACGCCACACCACATAAACACACACACGCCACACACACATACACACACACACAACTAATGCTGTTGCATGTCTTTAATCGCGTGTGTGTGGCGTGGTCTGTGTGTGTGTGTGTGTGTGGGTCAGGCTGTAAACCCGAGCAGCAGATGATGTATGCTGGAAGCAAAAACAAACTGGTGCAGACGGTGGAACTCACCAAGGTTAGTGCAACAACACACACACACACACACACACACACACACACTCCTGTCCTACTGCTGCAGTGTGAGGTTTTCGCAGATCTACAGCAGGACCTCAGCTTATTTCTTTGATGATGATGATGATGATGATAGTAAGAAGATGAAGATGAGTTCAGGACAGATTGAGAATCTAATGAAGGTGATGAAACTGAGTGTGGATATGATCTCTAATCTGTGTGCGCGTGTGTGTGTGTTTGCATGTGTGTGCAGGTGTTTGAGATCAGGAACACAGAGGATCTGACAGAGGAGTGGCTGAGGGAGAAACTCGGCTTCTTCCGTTAAACTAATCGTCCAATCACAGCAACACAACGCTATGTGACGCCTCAAAGAGGAAACCATCATCCATTTAACACTAACCTTTGTGTGTGTGTGTGTGTGTGTGTGTGTGTGTGTGTGTGTGTGTGTGTGTGTGTTTAAAGAATGCTACACAGATAACAGAAGCTGACTCTGACCAGACATCCACATGTCACAGTAACGCTGTTATAATTTCATAAATCTTTCATTTGTAAAAAAAATAATAATAATAATAATAATTTTGTTGGGGAAAAGTTTTAGGAAAATTAAACCCGGCGTCCAGACTTAAACAGAGTGGTCAACAAACACACACACACTGGTGTAGGTGTGTTAGTCACACGTCTCTCAACATCACTAACCACACTGAAGACCTAGGGCTGTGTCCCAAACATCAGTGTTTACTAAACTAGTGGTCATTACCCTCACAGACCCCTGACCTGCACACTGACACACACCCAAATCAGCTCCGGAGTCTCTGCTGACAGGGCAGTGCACTCTGGGTAAAACAAGCACACAATACACACCGTGTGTACTCCCAACAGCAGCTAACAAACATCGAGTAAGAATGCTTCAGTTTGGGACACAGCCAAAATGGCCGACAGTGTAGTAAGAACACTAAGTAGTGGTGATTGCTGGCATTTGGAACAGAGCCTCTGGTAGATTTCCACTCAGTAAAAAAAAAAAGTGTGTGTGCGTGAATGCTTTCAGCCAATCAGAACACACGATTCTGCTCTACATTATGGACACTTAACACGAGTGAACATCTGAGATGTTAGGGATTAGTCAACGTCTCAGAAATAAGGACACTAAAAACGCTGGGAAACACTTGAGAACTAGTGACACTAGAAAGTGAGGAGGAAGAAAACTAGGGAACATTTGAGGATTAGGGAAAGTCATTTAGAAAGTAGGAAGGAAGGAATGAATGTAGGGGATGTGTGAGACCTTCTGAGGAAGTGGATAATGATGTGTTTTATATGTTTGGATTACAATTCCCCCTATTGTTCTTCCCTTCCTTTTAGTGCCCTTTATTCCTACAGAAAAGAGAGCGTAACATTTGGGACGGAGCCGAGACAAAGTGCTCTGTGTTGGTGTAGCGGATCAGATGTATTCTTTACATTCCAGAGAAATCACCTGTACTGTTAATCTGCTGTGATGCTGAACCCTGAGATATGAAGGACTGCAGCATTTAACGTTCACATGGTTATAGCACAGTTATAACACTCTAATTAATCACCACATGCCACATGGTATGCAGTGACTGAATTTACATTTAAATTCCATTACACACACACTTCTGTCTTCTGTCTGATCCACTCAGTAAAATATTCTCTTTATAGAATAAATCACACGATGATGTCAGTCTTAAAACCTGTGAATGTGATTAATTCAAAGAAAACAGCAATCTGTGTGTGTGTGTGTGTGTGTGTGTGTGTGTGTGTTTTTACCTTGCAGATGTTTTTGGGTTTTAAATGTTTGTGATGTGTAGAATATTTGAGTTTTTTTGGCCTGTGAAGTCTTGAATATTTGTACTTTTTCATGGTTTCTACAACGTCTTCTGTATCCACTCTTCCCAATAAAACTACAGCTCATGACAAACTGGTTTATGAACTCTTCCTCCATCCCCGAGTCCTTCACCACTGAGATATCAGACTGTCAGATCCCTTCATAAAGATCTTTAACAGGGATTCGTGTCACTTGAGATATTCTTAACCGTTACCGTGTCCCTGTGTCCAGGTGAAAGCTGTCCACATGACCGCAGTGCCCCGGGGACAGTGTTGAGGTCAGGCTGGAGGATGAGGGATCTTATAAACACCATCAGTGCAGTTGAACTGGTGTGTAAACACAAAAAGGAGAAAAAAACTGCTCCAGCCCCACATTCCTGCTGGAAAAACAGGAACGATCTCCATCCTCCTGAATCCTCCTTCACTGTGTTTGACAATTTAATGGAAGAAAAAAATCAGAACAGGCAATTCAATTCAATAATTCATTTCTACTGGGAATAATTTTTGATACACAAATAAAAATACCTGAAGTAATTGTTGTGTTTTGAATCCCTCAGGATCGTAAACATGGCTGAAAAATATTTTTATATTTAATATAATTATATAACATGTTCGTGAAATGTCGTGTTTGTGAGGTTTTAATGACATATTGTTTAGAACTTGTTTATAAAGGTAAGAATTCATTAAAAATGAAGCTGCTGTTATAAAAACACCACAAATACAAACATTTTATTTAGATTTAAATGTTTATTGGAAGTCTCGCGAGATGATGTTTGGTGCGCGTGACTTTTTTAACCAACGATTCGGAGCCACCCAGAGATTTTTTTTTCTCTTCACCACGCATGCGCAGTTGCGTTTTTCGGCGTGAGGCGACAACGGTTCTCGGGGTTAGCTCCAGGATAGCTAACGTTATAGCTAGCTAGAAGAAATATGGCGTTCACATTCGCGGCCTTTTGTTATATGCTCGCTCTGCTGCTCACGGCGGCCCTCATCTTCTTCGCCATCTGGCACGTAAGTAACATCGGAATAAACCTAAAATAAACGGGGTGTGTGATGTGGCTGACGGCTGAACGGCTCCGTGTGCACGCGCACACTAGACTAGCGCACTTAGTAGTGTGCATCAGCCCCAGCGCGTGCGTTCACCCTTCATGTGCACTAGTTAGTGCGGAAGTGTGGATCAGGACCCAGCCTGTGGTTTACAATAACCAGGCGTATTTCATGTTATTTTTTAAGGTTTAGAATCGGTTTAAACTCCATTTCAGTCCGGTTTCACATCGCTGAATGTGGATCAGTTAACTCCTGAAGTGATTAACACCTGGTTTAGCAAACCAGCAGCCGGCTAGTTAGGACTGCTAGTCAGCTAATGCTAGCGGTTTAGCTAAATGTTCACTATAAAGACAAGAATCATGTTTCAGTGCAAAACCCTCACAAAGAAACTCATTAATTAGTACCATGTTGTTTTAATATCTGTTATACCTGTGTCTTTGTTTCAAGTAAAGAGATTAGATATTTAGGAAAGATTTCTTTTCTCCTTTTTAAAAACACTTTAGGGAATGAATGTAAGATTGCGTTTGGACTCTATCTGTCTGTCTGTCTATCTATCTATCTGTCTATCTATCTATCTGTCTCTCTGTCTTTGTAAAAATCTGTCTCTCTGTCTGTCTCAGTTTTCCTCAGACTGAAATGAAAGCACAGCTCAGGAGGATGTAAGAGATCCGGAGAGTTGCAGATAGAAAACTTTATTAGAATGATGTTTATCTGTTCTTCATAAACAGTGTATTATTGTAAGATTTCTTTCCTAAAGCTTCGTTTTATGTGTCACAGAAATGTACATGGTGTAGTGAGGTTTATCAGAGTTTTATTTGTTTGTTTATGTCTCTGGAGAATAAACATCTCTTTCATTGAACTGGGATTTAAAATAAAGTCTGGAGTGTTTGCTTTAATCAGGACAGGTTTATTATTCATCACTTAATAAAATAATGTTTTGATCATTTGTCTATTAGGAATATTATTACAATGAAAAGGAAATGACAAAAAAAAAATAAACAAATAAATTTAGTATCTGTTGTTGTGTTACAGATCATTGCATTTGATGAGCTGAAGACAGACTACAAGAATCCTATAGACCAGTGTAACACACTAAACCCGGTGAGTGTGTGTGAGACTGCGAGTGTGTGTGAGACTGCGAGTGTGTGTGAGACTGCACGCATACCATACTGCACTCTCTGACTGGTCACTAGCTTGCTCCCAGTAATACCTGTACTAATCTTCAGTGAGGGCTGGCTTTTACACACACACACACACTCTAACCCTCTGATCTTGTCTTCCTCTGTCTGCGTTTTTATTTCTCTCTTGCGTCTCTGATCGACACACAGACAGTTGAGAGGGTGAAAAAGATTAAGAGAGTCAGACTTGCGCTGAAGGTTGGTACAACACATCAGCTGTGTGAGTGAGTGAGTGTGTTTGTGAGAGCGAGAGAGAGAGATTTGAGTAGAAGTCCAGGTGTTAACTAAAAGACGTGTAGACACGCGAAGCATGTTGTGTAATTTCCATCAAATCATTTGTGGCTTCATCCTGCATGTTTTATATACACACACACACACACACGGTGTACTAGTCTCCTCCCTCTCCTCTGTTTAGCACAGGTCATTCTCATGGCAGCAGCCAATCAGAGCAAACCTGAACAGCATCTGATGATTGGTCCAGTTGGTGTTGGTGGTGGGGGGGTGCTCTGCTGTAAGCTATTTGTATACATTAATCTTTTAAAAATTAAATAGGACTGGCTCAGAAGTGTGTGTGTGTGTTGGCAGATTAGAGTTCTGATTACTTCATTTTGGAGCACCTATGGGGATGGCAGATGGAGAGATCTTTCCTTACATCAGCAGTTTTAGTGACAGAGAGGAGGGGGGTGAGGGATGGTGTAGTATGAGAGGGGGGTGAGGGGTGGTGTATGAAGTCACTACAGCAGATTTGTCACTCATTTTGTTTGTGTTTTATTATTCTCTCTTTATCTGTACATTAGTTTGTGTTGTGAAATACTTGCACGTACACACACACGCACACGCAAACACTTTTGTGACACATGCATGACCTGCATGCTTCTCATGGACTGATGCACACAGTCTTTCAGTATAGCCCCACCCACTCTATGGCTCCTCCCCTTTCTCCACCTCTTCTGTCATTTAATGAAGGGGTGTGTGTGTGTGTTGGAGCCTTCATAGAACTATGATAAGGTTCATGAATAATGGTGTGTGTGTTTCAGCTGGTGTTGCCTGAGTACCTGATCCACGTGTTCTTTTGTGTGATGTTCCTGTGTGCTGCTGAGTGGCTCACCCTCGCCCTCAACATGCCCCTGCTGGCCTATCACGTCTACAGGTGGGCGGAGCTTTCACCTTTCTCACTGCCAATCATGGTGCTTAGTTTGGACAAATCTGTATATGTGTATGTTTCAATAAACAGATGTGTTGAGCTAATGTGTGTGTGTGTTACAGGTACATGACCCGACCCGTGATGAGCGGCCCTGGACTCTACGATCCCACCACTATCATGAACGCTGATATTCTGGCCTACTGTCAGAAGGAGGGGTGGTGCAAACTTGCCTTCTACCTGCTGTCCTTCTTTTACTATCTCTATGGGTCAGTACACATACACACACACACACACAGTAGCTAACACTCATTAGTCAGTGATAGTGAATTATTTAGTACATTATGAAAATGTGGTGTATTGGGACACAACGTGTGTTTGTGATTCTGTGCCTGTCTCTCCACAGGACATGTCCCAAACCACTCTAAATACAGTATAAGTGTATTAGACATGTTGTGTAATGTTATGTACACTAGTCATGTGTTAGTATCTTTCCTTGTTACCATGACAACTGTGCACTGTCCTTCTGCCCCAAACCTCTGATGCACTGGTCAATACAGCACGGTGTGGTGGTGGTTTGGGGGACAGCCTGTAGTGTTTAGATATAATCTATTCATTATTATGCCACTGAGGACACACCTTATTAACACTGATGGGCCACGTCCCAAATCACACACTAGTGAATGTCAGGGTAGCATTTCAGTCTGTTACTCAGTACTGCACTGTGTTAGAAATGCAACCGATGACCAACTGTCTCTCTCTCTCTCTGTGTGTGTGTGTGTGTTCAGGATGATCTACGTGTTGGTGAGCTCTTAAACTCCACAGTGTGCACTTCAGTGTGGATTTGGACTTTGCCGTCTCTTCTCTCCTCTCAGTGCGGCTCTGTTTCAAATGGACACCCTGCTCCCTAATCTGGGACGATATACAGAACGCAGTCGGCCATCGGTACAGCAGTGCATCATCACACACACACACACACACACACACACACACACACACACAGAGTACATTGTGAACTTTAACACTATCGACTCCCAGGTTTTCACTGCAGTGCTGTTGGATTTCTTTTTGTTTTTTTGTGAAATAAAGTGTTTGTAATTTTTTCCCTTTGATTTTCATACTGTTTATTTTATTTATTTTTCATGATGGAGGTTGTGACTGTTTCTGTGCCAAAAAAGTTTTATTGGTTTTATTTCCCCCTTGATGAGAGCATTTCATTTCTGTCATTTTATCCTGGAGCATTATCCTGTTCTTTTCATTTAAGCCTTTAAATCATTTGAAACGGATTTCAGAAGTTCTGACTGTGTTCTGTTTCATCCTCTGGTCATGTAATGAGCAGGGTTTTTAATTAAGTTTGATGCACAGCCTTGGTCAGTAATGTGTTGGTCATTTTGGCTCTGTCCTAAACCCTCATTCTCTGTTCTAGCAGACGCTTGAACTACTCAGACATGGCTGTTTAAGACGGAGCCAAAATGGTGGACGCTCTTGATTTGACTGAGAGTTTTTGTGAGAAGTCCTGATGCCACCCTGGTGTGTGTGTGTGTGTGTGACTGAACAAACATACATTCCTGACCAGGGCTTTATCACTCCTGTGATTGGACACTCCTGTCATGTGACTTAGTATTAATGCTGCATGCCTTTGTACTCAGAAAAACCCAAGCTTTGGCCAGGAAAATGCAGCTCAGAATTCCCAGTTACCAATCAGATTATGTTCAACTCCACCCGAGTTCTCTCTCTCTCACACACACACAGCGGTTTCACTTCACACTGCTTCTGTATTTGATAAAACTGGACTTTAGCTTTTAATCTGTGATTCTATACATCTTTTCTCATGATTAATCACACTCTCTCACACAGAGTTACTGTATAAACAGGAGCGTGCTTCATGTTCTTCTGAGCAGAAATGCTGAAACACTGAGTGTTTCTGAATACAAAAGAGTGCAGCATTAATCCCCACACACACACACACACACACTCCTACACTGATCTCACACTGCAGGAGAACACACCATACATCAGACGTGTGTGTGTAAGCCACAAGAAAGAACAATAAAGTTCTTGAGTCTTCTTAAACACGCCTCTTGAGAAGTTGATGTTATTTATGACTCCTGATCTGATCCACATCCCTGTGAGGAACCTGCTTTATTTATTTATGACGTTAAAACATCACCAGTTCCAGAGTCACCTCCTCTTCCTTACACAGGCTCATGTTTAAATACTGTCTCAGATCAAGTCCATCAGATCTAATCACTGTTTTTATTTCTTCAATCATCAGTGCAAAGCTTTATATTAATAACATCAAACCCAAATACAGCAGAAATCACAGCGCTCTATACACACTGCAGACCGCATAACTCTCTCTCTTAACTCCGTGTGTGTGTGTGTGTGTGTGTGTGTGTGTATTCACTGAGTGAAAGAGAAGCTGAATGTATCTAATTTGTTGTTCAGAGGGAAACAATGTCCACTTCACAGATGACCGATCACCAGCATGCTGTACAGGGCAGTTCAAAAAGTATTGGCACCCCACCCCCCACTTCAGGTGAACAGCGACGCTGTAATCTATCCCATAATATTAACAGAAAAACCCAGAATGTGAAGATCATATCAGCTTGAGACCAGACATGACACTTTTCTTAAACTATGGTTAAAGGTGGGGGGCGGGGCTATCTGGAGACAGATCTCTCCGAGCTTCTGGACTCTTTGGTTTCCTGATAAGCAGCAAACTTCTCCCGAAACTCATGCAGGAAGTTGTATTGCTGCAGGAGAATAAAGATGAGAGAAAAATGTAAGCTGAAGGTGACATGAGAAGCGGTATGGTGGGCGTGGCCTCCCTCTGATGATGTCATCCTCATACGTGTGTGGTGAACAGACCGAGGCGAGCCGTCATTAACATGTTAAACTTATTAAATATAAGTGAGGATTACACTCATGAACCATGGGGGTGATTTTAGCCAATGAAACACCAGCTATGACATCATCAGTGGGTGGAGCAGTGTGTATGCAGTGAATAAGGAGCACTAATTTTAGTAGAAGTAAATAAACAAGGGGGCGTGGCCTCACTTTGACAGTTTGAATGGCTCCACCTCCTCTCAGCTCTCTCAGGATCTCAATGGCTTTAGCGGGTGTCATGGAGACGGAGAGCTGCAGCAGCAAACACGCAGCGACTGCAACACACACGCACACAGGTGAAGGGCAGTTAGGAAGAGGACATTGCTCTGATATTTATACATATAATATTTAAACAATAAAACACTGAGGAACACTCACCGAGTCCGGAGCGGCCCAGACCTCCATAACAACTGTAACACACACACACCTCTTTATTGGTATAGTCAATAATAAGAAAAATTTCCCCAGACTTAGGCAGGACATGTATAATTGGCCCCGCCCCTCTCCCCAGCCCATGTGACTCACTGGATGACGGTGCGGCGCTGGGTGCGTAAGCAGTGCTGCAGCTCGTCCAGGATGCGAGTGCACTGGTGCAGCTCAGGAGCGCCGCCGTCAGGGAAGGGCAGGTGGTGCACAGTGAGTCCACTCCGAGTGTAACACTCCAACAAACACGGCACTCTGTAACGCACAAGCTCCGCCCTCTCACACAACACAAACACGTCCTGTACACCCTGTGCACACAGCTCGCCTACACACACACACACACACACACACAGTCATTCAAGAATCCTCCTCTTTCTCAGCTGTGTGTGTGTGATGAACTTGCCCACGTCTTTCTCCAGATTTCTCCTGATGTCTTTATATCTGCATCCTGAGAGGATGAGATGGAAAATCAAATCACCAAAACACACACACACACAAACACACACTGTACTGTCCTGTACACACACACACAGTTTACCTGGTAAAGAGCAAATACCGAGGAACTGTGAGCACTCAACCACCGACAAGGACAACCTGTGCACACACACACACACACACAGCAGTTGAGCAGTGGAGCTGTCAGAGTGTGTTGAGGTGAGTGTGTTTGTGTTCTCACCAGGAGATCTGTAGAGGAGTGTAAGACTCTTCATCACCACCATCCTCTTCATCAGAGGAATCGAACTCACTGACCCTCATCACCTACACACATCATCTCTGTGTTAATGTTTTATTTATACAATCCTAACAAACACACTTGGTATAAAATACAGACTGAAGCATGTTTATTTAAATGACTGAGATTAAATATTAAGCTCGAGCTCAGTCTTAACTAACTGTGTATCTGTATACCGATATGTTAGCATCACATGCTAAACTAATCCCAGGTAACAACACGACAAACTAATGATGACAAAAATATGATGTAGCAGATGTGTAATGGCTGATACCGCGGTGTTTAATACCGATAATCGCGGCGCTCCTCAGCCTGCTGCTGCTCCTCGTCAAGCGCCGCTGTGTTTATAACATCTTTTTAAAAAAGCTCAGTCAGGACGCGACAGCCAATCAGATTACGGAATGACAGGAGGCACCGCCCACTCCGTTAAACTCACACAATCATTGGTGAACTTTTTGATGACGTCTTTGACGGTTTTTTGATCACGCGGGCTGTCAATAGGTGTGTTCCACCGGACACAGGGCTGCGCAGGATCCTGTTTAAAATCCCACCGCGTTTTATTCGAAAGTTATTTACAAAAGACACAAAACAAACAAGAGTATACCTCCTAATGTTCCAGACCTAAAACATCGTCAGGGGGTACGTATTATATACAAGCAAAAAAAAGATACAGATAAATCTTTACAGCAATTAAGCGTTATGAAACGTCACTATTCGCGTTTATTAACACACAGGCTGCAGTGTGAACATTTACCCTAACATACACGTTAAAAAATAAATCTATATTTCTTTATAATTCTACATTAGTGTGTGTTTGTCGCGTCCTCCGTTAAAGGATTTGTTTACATTGTTCGTAGCTAAAATTCACGCAGCTGCTGCGCCGTTTTAAAGCCACGCCCACTATGCACAGTCACGCGCAGGGGCGTCACATTTCCTAGAAGCCACGCCCTCTTTTCCTCAAGGCTAGATCTCTAGCAGGTGGTGCTGGCATCATCGCTTCGTTTTCCTCCCGCACACATGAGTGTTGTCTCTGTAAAGATGGCGGTCAGGATTCCCCACGGGCTGTGAGCCAAACGACGCCGCGGAGCGCACTAGGTAGCGCGTAGGGAGCATTGTAAGCGATGTGTTGTAGACTGTGTAGTGCGCTTAGGCAGGGAGCTAGAATAGGTTTGGCACGGAACCTGATTTATTCTCGTCCTCAGCTCACTTCCGGCTTGTTGTGAGTGAGCGAGTTGGGAGTGAATTTTGACTTGTTAGTGTGTGTGAGTGTGAAATAGTGTGTATTTGTGTTTGAGAGGAAATACAGTGCGGAGTGTGTGAAGCTTCAACAGTAGGTACAGCGACTTTATAACAATCTCTTAATATTCGAAAATAAACATAGAGAGCATGCGCATAGATACACTCTGATACATTCCTCAGTGTGTGTGTGTGTGTGTGTGTGTGTGTGTGTGTGTATGTATTTGTAACATGTTTCTGTGTCCGTTCTTTACAGGTCATGGCTGATTTCTCGGTGAGTTTTGTGTTATTCTCTCTATCACACACACACACACACACACACACACACAGTGTCTGCATTGTGCCATATTACAGATCAGAGGTGTTTGTTTTGTCCTGTTAGAGTTACACAGAGATTTGCTCCAGTTAAACTGGTTCTGACTCAGAACCTCCTCACACTCCTCCTCCTGTGATTTACACCATCACACCACACACTACACTCGGAGTGTATCAGAGTGACGCAACACTCCTCCTCCTCCTCCTCCTGTGATTTACACCATCACACCACACACTACACTCGGAGTGTATCAGAGTGACGCAACACTCCTCCTCCTCCTCCTCCTCCTGTGATTTACACCATCACACCACACACTACACTCGGAGTGTATCAGAGTGACGCAACACTCCTCCTCCTCCTCCTCCTGTGATTTACACCATCACACCACACACTACACTCGGAGTGTATCAGAGTGACGCAACACTCCTCCTCCTCCTCCTCCTCCTGTGATTTACACCATCACACCACACACTACACTCGGAGTGTATCAGAGTGACGCAACACTCCTCCTCCTCCTCCTCCTCCTGTGATTTACACCATCATACCACACACTGCTGAGTTCCGGACTCTGATTGGTCAGCTGGTGTTGATTAATTCTCTCTGGCCATAGTGCAGGTTTATATTAACACTCTCTCTGATATTGTTATTGTTATTAAAATAATCGTTGATGAGGTTTAGTGAGGTTTTGTGAGGTTTTGTGTAAATGAGAGGTTTTATGTAAGATATCTGGAAGGAGTCTCCAGTGTCAGTGCTTTATAGTGAAGAGGAGTAACACACTGGGGTTGTGCTGTTAGAGGAAAATGATCAGCTTGAGAATGTTAGCAGTGTGTCCACCCTGACAGTGTTAGTGACCGTGTTGAACAGATGACCTCTGTGTGTGTGTGTGTGTGTTTTTAATCTTTTTTAAATTTTTTAAATAATGTGTGTGTGTTTGTTATTGTTCCTCTGTAGTTAGCTGATGCGATAGGGGATGATGCCCCGAGTCAAGCATCAAAAACTGCACATGGGAAGCCGTCAGCCCCTACAGCCCCAGCTGCCCCCTCATGGCCTGGTGCACCCCCTGCAGGCCCAGCTGCCCCCGCGTGGCCCGGTGCGACCCCAGCTGCCCCTGCAGGCCCAGCTGCCCCTGCATGGCCCGGATCGACCCCAGCTGCCTCTGCATGGCCCGGATCGACCCCAGCTGCCCCTGCTGGCCCAGCTGCCCCTGCATGGCCTGGAGCGCCCCCTGCTGTACCTGGTGCCCCCGCTGCTCCTTCTTGGCCTGGGGCACCCCCGGCCGGCCCCACTGGCCCTGCTGCCCCTGCGTGGCCTGGTGTAGCCCCAGGTGGTCCAAACTTGCCCCCCTCTGGAGGTCCAGGCGCTCCTCCCCCTGCCCCAGGAGCTCCAGGCCAGTTTCCCAGCATGCCATCTGCCCCGGGCGGATACCCCTCCGGCCCTGGGATGCCAGGACAGTTTCCTGCTGCACCGGGGCAGTTTCCTGGAATGTACCCCTCTCCTCCTGGGGCTCCTCAGGCTCCCTACCCTAACATGCCCTACCAAGGGAACATGTATGGCCCAGGAGGCCCCGCCCCTTTTCCTCCTGCCACAGGGTTTTCTGGAGGAGTGTTCCCACCGGTGCCCCATGGCTCATGGGGACCGCCCACAGGCCCACCCACAGGACCCTATGGAGGTCCCCCTGCTCCGGGAGGAATGCTGGTGAGTAATGTGTTCTGTCTTCTGCTGTGGTTTTGGTATCTCCTGGCTTCTTTAGGGTTTAGGTGTATTGAGGATCATGTCTGATGGGATCTGATGGGTTCTTGCTGGCTTTGTTCTCTCGTTTGGTGGTTTCTGGGTCAGTTTGGGTTTCTGTCTTGGTGGCTTTAGGTTGGTGATGGTGGATCAGGGTGGATCAGGGTGGACTGGGACTGATTTCTTTCAGGTGTGTTTGTGGTTGTTTATAGTGGAATCTAATGGTTGGGGTTATGGCTTCTAGCAGTCTCCAGCAGGTGGTTCCTGATGGGCTCTTGTTGTTCCTGGTGATCTCTGGTAGCTTCTGCTGATCTCTGGTAGCTTCTGCTGATCTCTGGTAGCTTCTGCTGATCTCTGGTAGCTTCTGCTGATCTCTGGTAGCTTCTGGTGGTCTGTGTGATTTCTCTCAGATGGTCTCTTTCTTGTTTCTGGAGGTTTTGGGGGTCATTATGGTCATTATTATCATGTGGTGGAAATGTAAAATAAAAGCCTTTGTTTTATGTCTTTCAGCCGCAGCCCAGACCTCCATATTACTGACCATCAGAGTGAACAGCACGGAGTCTCTGCAGCCTACACACACACACACACCACTGTAATGAAGCGTGAGCTCAGGGTGTGTGAACATGAAGTAGGAGCCGAATAAGCTTCATTTAAGTTATATATTTAATAAACACATTTAACCTCACACACACACACTCACTCTCTCACACACTCCCATGGTGTGTGTGTGTGTATGTGTGTGTGTTGAATATCTCTCTGTACACTCCACAGTTGTGTGTTATTGCTGTTCCACGTTATTGCATCATTTATTAACTGTGTGAGAAGCTCGGCCTCGTCCCAATCCTCTGTGATACACACTCGTCCACTTCCCCATGTCCAGTTTGAGTGTTGAGCGAATGCACTATGGAGAATCCTGAATAAAATGTTATTGTAAGAATTATAAAAAGCCTTCATCCTTCTGTGTGTGTGTGTGTGTGTGTTAGAGAGAGAGAGAGATCTCTGGAATGGAAACACTACATCACTACATCATTGGGTGGAGTTTGGAATGGGGGTGGGGCTTGGTGTCATGTTGTCATGGCGACTGTGTTTTGTTGTCACAGCAGTATGTTGCTTCATGCAACAAGAGGAAAGTTCTCTGAAGGATCATGTGTTTCTCTCTTCATGGAATAAATGAGTAAATTGTGTGTGTGTGTGTGCTTGTGAGTGAGTGAGTGTAAGAGTGTGTGTGTTTGTGAGTGAGTGTAAGAGTGTGTGTGTTTGTGAGTGAGTGTAAGTGTGTGTGCTTGTGTGTGTGTGTGTGTGTGTGTTAGCTGTCCCTCTCTATCTGATGGTTTCAGCTCTTGTGTGATGGGAGAAGAGATGATGGGATGATGATAAGCCCTGAGGGGAGGGAGGGAGGGGGGATAAATATAAAATATATAAACATTGAGGTTAATGCTGGAAGGTGAAGGTGAGAACCAATAGGAGACGTTCTGCTGAAGTTCCTGTTGGATAAAGGTCATTGTGGAGAACAATACAGTGTATCAAGTTAAAAGCCTGGAAACATCAGAGGAACATCTGAACATCTTCCCCATGCTGAAAGACCCTCATCTCCTGCTTTAGTTACCATGAACCTTCTGATGGACTCGCAGTTTCCTTTATAATTCTTCAGTTGTTGAAAGGTCCATCTTCTTCCCAGAGTCACTTTCTGGTCATGGTGCAACTCTTCATTCATGTTTCC
>NC_080712.1:34947524-34957524 GCF_019097595.1 Hemibagrus wyckioides | reverse complement strand
TGGGTGATAAAGTCAGATAGTACACGTCATTTCTGAATAAATATAATTGTGAGCTGGAGCTCTGAGGTGTCCGAGCTGCAGTGTGTGTGTGTGTGTGTGTGTGTGTGTGTGTGTGTGTGTGTGTGAGAGCATGACATGCTGCTGCAGGTCACTCTTTAATGACATTAACACTGACCATAAACATCAACATGTAGTGTGTGTGTCTTCTGAGCTTTCTCGAAATCAGACGTTCTGTTATTTTGTGCCATTTGAATGAAATGAACTTTATCTCTGTTTTGTTCCTGTTTCCCTGGAGCCACTGCAGTGCTGAGTTAAATAAAAAAATAAAAAAATAAATAAATAAATAAATAAAAAAAACAAACCTTGAAGAGTGTAAAGAGTGCAGTTTGTGATTAGTCGTGTTGTAATAATCTCTTCTAATCAGCTCCACACTTCTCCTCTGGAAGGGTTTCCATTGGATTTGGGGTGGTGGCTGTGGGGATTAGTGTCAATTCAGGTACGTGGGGGATTAGTGAGATCAGACCCTGATGAGGTCTGAGGTTCAGTCTTAGCTACACTCTGCACTGTTTTATCAGGAAATTAGCTGTAAACCCAGCAGGCTTTATGACCCATGATGAAGTGCAGTCAGGAATTTACATCACTCTCTTTAACCCTAAACTTTTACAGTTTTTATTGGAAAAGTCTTTAAATATAAAATGTTTTTTTTTTATTTATAACACAGAAGTCATAAAATTAACACAACATTTTTAGGGTACCTAAGTCTTTTGCATACAGGTGTGTGTGTGTGTGTGTGTAGAAATGTAAATGTTCTACCTGGTCGAAGAACTTTTTTTTATTTATTCTTATTTAAATCACAAAAACAATTACAGTAATAAAATATAAAAGTACAGGGTTCATGTATAAAAACTGAATTATAAAACTAATTCTACACAGTTAAAGAGGAGATATACAAAAATAAAATATAAGCAAACACAATAGAATAAATAATAACAGTAGACAGAGTTAACTAATAAATAAACAGACAAATAAATAACTAAAAAAAAGGGGGGGAAAAGAAAAAAAGAAAGAAAAATAAATAAATAAACTAAATAACAGAAAAGAAATCAGATTGTTCCGTTTATTAAACCCGAGTGTGGAGACAAGAGCAGAGAAGATTGATGATTATTAGATTTAGAGAGTTCAGAAGGTTTTGTATTTCTCAGAGGAAAGGCGATAGTTTATGAGATGCTTTAGAAAATGTACATTTATGAATGGAGAACTTTAAAGCTATTAAAATATAAAAGTTAACAATATATTCATATGATTCGTTACTGTGAGGGAAAAAGATAAAGATGTCCTTTAATGTGAAATTATGAGATTCATGAATAAAATAAAAAATATAATTTACAAGTCACCACCAAAAAGCCTGTATCACTCCACAAGTAAAAAAAAAAGAGATGAGGAAGACCCTCCTTCTGTCGTTTGCAGAATGGGCATCAATCCACAACGTCCACAATGTCCACATATCCTGCAGTTATGGAATGAACAGGATAAATACAGCGTAATAATTTAAAGGCAACTTCTTTAACCCTGTTAGGAAGAGGATATTTGTATGAAATGAGCCAGGTTGTTTTTTCCAGTTCATGTGATCAGTTATTGAAGCCCAATAAAATGTACCTTTTGGAAGGTTCTTGTTTACATTATGAATGGTTTGATGTAGATGTTTATTGTTATATTTGCTATCAGTGATGAGAACCACCTCCGATGCTTAGTTCCTCGTGTGTAGTTACTATTTCACACCAAGATGAGATTTACAGAGTTGTAATAAACCACTTGGGATAGAATTAACCCCTGATTTCTATTCTCTAAACGGAACAGGAAATTGTTCATAAATTGCCTGTGTGTACAGAACCTGAACCATCAAGTAGCAAAGATATTTGATCGATCCCTCTTAGACGCCATTTGGAAAGAAAAAGTGATTTCCTTTGAACGGTAATATTAACACTGTTCCATAATAAAGCTTTATGTGGAGAGACATTATGGACATGGAGGATTTTCCAAGCCGACAGTGTTTGCTGGTGGAATTGTGACGGCTTAATACGCAACCTGCATGGAGAAAAACATTATAACCCACCAGTTTTACTGAAAATGTGAGAACCATAAACATGTAGAGTTTATAAGACATTTTTTTAAACAGTTAATCTTAAACACATGATCGACATGGTGAAAGTCGAACACTTCAACTCTGCCCTGTTTTCTTATTTACACAAACTGACTGCTTTATTCTTTGTGATCTATTTTTTACAGATAAAATGAAAGAGAATTTTATTTACCTCCTTACAACTGTTAATGTAAAACAAAACGAGACAAACCTTCTGCTTTAGAAAGAACTCCTTTCTAAAGCAGAACTCCCGCTCCCGGCCTGCAGGTGTCAGTAGCGCGCTGTGTTTGAGCACGGCGCTATAGCAGCACTTTCACCTTCAGCTGAGGAAATCTGCTGAGAGTTTAATAAAAGTGCATTTAGCTGGAAAAGAGAGAGAAAGAGAGAGAGAGAGAGATGAACGGATCAGCACCCAGCTCCCAGTCCGCTCTGGAGATCCAGTTGAGGAGAGGACCCGCGGGTGAGGAGATATTAACCTTTATATCTCAGACTCCTCTTCTCCTCAGCACACCAGTCCACTGACTAGCATGTATGCTAACTGCTTTAGTACCATTTTCTGGAACATTCTGTGGAGTAAAATAAAGGCGACGGATTTTTATAGATTTATTAATCATTACTGAAATAGTCTCGGGGTTTAGTTTATCACTGACTTGTGTGTGTGTGTGTGTGTGTGTGTGTGTGTGTGTGTGGGTGTGGGTGGCTGGCTGGCATGCTGACAGCTAATAGGCTAATGCTCATGCTAACTGAGTTTATTATAGAAAATCAGCCCTTTGGGGGGTTTGTTAGTGAGGGGTCAGTATCACAACTCTACTGTTTACCATCACACACTACAGTTACACACCATAACTAGCCTGCAAGCTAACACACACACACACACACACACACACACACACACACAGTTTATAGTTAATATCTGAACATTATTACAGTCTGAATCAGCAGAAACACACAGCAGGGGCAGGAAAGTGAAAGTAAGTGCGCGCGCGCGCGTGTGTGCTTTACACGTTGATATATAATCTAGTATTTTATCATTATTAGTTTGTTAAACATTTATTTGAATAAGATTTACTGTTAAAGACACATGGCATTAATGTATTTCTATTTTTTGGCCTTCCTGTGTTTTAAAGAAAGAGTTATTTATTATATTTGGATTTTTAGAATTGTTTATAATGTAATTATTAACAGATTTATTCATTATTAATGTTATTAAATGATATTATTGCCCCATGTCATTACTTTAAGAGTGTGTGTGTGTTAAACACTACACACTCACCAGTTTATTAGGAACACTGCACTACACCCTTTGTAAAGCTGTGTGTTTCTCCTCAGTGGAGATGAACACACACACACACACACACATGTACATCCTGATGCAGGAGTGTGTTCATGTTTGAGTGTCCAGCACATCACAGAGGAACTCCACTGGACTCACTGTCTAGTGCCCAGTTTATGTTCATGAGTGTTCAACACACACTTACAGTACTGTGTGTGTGTGTGTGGTGCAGGTCTGGGCTTTAACATTGTGGGCGGAGTCGATCAGCAGTATGTGATGAATGACAGTGGGATCTACGTGGCCAAGATCAAAGAGGACGGAGCAGCAGCACTGGATGGACGACTGCAGGAGGGAGACAAGATCCTCGCGGTAACACTCGCACACACTCTCTCTCTCTCTCTCTCTCTCTCTCTCTCGCTCTTGCCCTCTCTTGCTCTAACACACACACACACCACTTTAAATTCCCTTACTGTAACACAAACCTACTGTACATTTGCTGCTCTGTGTGTGTGTGTAGATAAATGGGCATAAGCTGGAGAATCTGTGTCACAGTGCAGCAGTGGAGTTGTTTCGTTCAGCAGGAGAGGAGGTCACACTGCTCATTCAGCCGAGGGTTAGTGCATACACACAAACACACATTTGTCCAGTTTTGTGTTTCCCAGTCTAGTCACATGACCATGTGGAGATTGTTATAAACCTGTATTATGGTTGTTATGAAAATTATTCAGTTAGGTGTGGGTATATATCTGTGTGTGTGTGTATGTATATATATATATATTACACACACACACACACACACACACACACACACACACAGTGGTGGGTACACCACAACAAAAAATCTCAATGTCTCAATAATCTGTCATGTGCCCTTGACCATCAATTACAGCTTGACAACGACGTCTCCTACTGTTCACGAGTCGACTTATTGTCTGCTGAGGCATGGCATTCCACTCTTCTTGAAGGGCGGCCCTCAGGTCATTGAGGTTCTGGGGTGCAGGGTTACGAGCCTCTACACGGCGACTCGGCTGATCCCAGAGGTTTTCTATGGGATTCAGGTCTGGAGAAAGTGCAGGCCACTCCATTTGAGGTACCCCAGCCTCCAGCAGCCGTTCCCTAATGATGCTCCTCGATGAGCTGGAGCATTGTCGTCCATGAAGATGAAATTAGACCTGTGTTGTTCATGCAGGGGCACAATGACTGGATTAATGATGTTATTCAGGTAGTATTGGCTTGTCACTGTACCATTCACGAGATGTAGGGCAGTTCTGTATTGAATGGACACACCTGCCCAGACTGTAACACCACCACAACAGTGGCTGATGCATAGCGCTCTCCTTGACGTCTCCAACATCGTTGGCGGCCATCATTTCTGCTCAACGTGAATCGACTGTCATCAGATAACAGCACTGAGGCCCACTGGTCCCTCGTCCAGTATAAATGCTCCCTGGCCCGACTCCTGTGCCTGGTGGTGTGGTCAGATACCCTTGCAGGTCGTCTAGCACGCAGACCATGCTGATGTAAACGGTTTCGGATGGTCTGACGTGACTCTTGGGTTCCTCTCACCTCCCTTAAATGTGCCTGGAGTTGAGTGACATTCATCATCCGGTTCCTCAGGGCACTGTTCACAATGAAGCGGTCATCAACATGGGATGTGGCCAAAGGACGTCCACTTCTATGCCTTTCTGTGACTTTTCCAGTCTCTCTGTATCTCTGTCACAACCTGCTGATGACACTCTGTGACACTCTAAGCTCAGTGTCCACTTCCCTCTGAGAACATCCTGTTTGAAGCCTCACAATGGTGAGGTTCTGTTGATCAATTGTTAGGTGTGGTCTTGGTCTCATGATGTCAAAATGTGAACAGCATGATGAAGAGGACTGTTTAAATACCAGTTCTAATTGAAGCAGAAAATTTATTGGTGGATTCATGGATCAAACACCAGTTGTGAATTTTGCCGTCAAGCACCTTGTTAGAGAACAGCAAGTTCTGCAGAAAGTACTGAAACACTGAACAGTTGGACATGTGCATGTATATATATATATATCCGCGTGTGTGAATAGACACAAATTGTGTGAAGATGATGTAGGTAACAGAACAGCATGTTTTAAACTAAACCACGCCTCCACTCTGCTGTCTCAAGTATAGTGTAGTCTGTACTGCATTCTGAGATTTATTGTGTGTGTGTGTGTGTCTTGTTTTCTAGCCTTCCCACAGCTCTAACGGTCCACTGGGTCCACGTCCTGATGGAGATTCCTCCTCGTCCATGTCGTCCTTCACTCTGGTCTGCGTTTTTTTGGCGGCTGTAGCCATCACAGTCTTCATCTACAGACGTCCTGGAGCCTTCAGGAGACACACACCGTTTTAATCACACACACACACACACACACACACACACACACACCCCACGAACTTTCTTTTTCTCTTATTGAGGGCCAAAATTTTGAAGCAGGGAACAAATGCAGAGCTGTAAGAGCTGGAGTTAAACCTCCATTCAGATTCTTCTAGATCATAATAATGCTAATAACCATGCTAATCACAGTAATCATCAGCTTTAGCCATAATTTTACACACACACAGACAGAGGAATAAAAATAAACCTGCCTCTGTCGCTAATTGCTGTACGAACAGAAATACAGATCACAGACATCTTTGTGATTAGAATATAACCACACACACACACACACACACACACACACACACACAGAACTGAGGGCTGATGTGAAAGTATAAATGCTTGTGTATATGAAATACTCATTCTGTGGATGAAGGATTTATGTGGACCTCTGCTCATCAGTTGTAAAGAAACAATCGTAGCTTTAAATGATGCCAAAGTGTAGATGATTGACAGATGTCTCTGGGTTCAGGGGGCGGAGCTTAAGTTAATGCTAATCAGCCCGTCGCTAACTGTGACAGTTTTTTTTGCTTGTGATGAGTTCTGTTGCTGTGAGTTATAATCATTTTGTCCTGCATTGTACAAACTTTTGCACTCCCTGTGACTATCCGCACAGCGCCAGCTAGCTCCATGTCTGTAACGGTGCGTGCTCGCTGATGTTAGCCAGACGCTGCTGGTCACCAGGTTCTGGTGATATAATAAAATTAAGTATACCTATGATTGGCTGATCAGCTTCAGGTTAAGCTCCGCCCCTATTATCAGGCTGTGATTTAGTCCCGTGTGTTTGAGAGATTGTAGTATTGAAGAGCGAGAGTGGAGAATGTTCCAGAGAATCATTTCACAAAAAAATGCACGTTTAACGAGGAAATGGATTAATCATCCAATCAGCTGGAAAGATAATGTTATAGAGTGTTAAGCCTGCAGTTTAGCACAGTGTGTGTGTGTGTGTGTGTGTGTGTGTGTGTGTGTGTGTGTGTGTGTGTGTGTCCGTCCGTCCAGTGGGTTTATGGGGTGTTTATTGTCACACAGATGTGTTGGAGTTTCCTGACTCTGTATAACACACTGATCTCTATAATCACTGGACGGTGCAGTGTGGACGTGAGAACACTGTGTCCTCAACACACGCTGATTTAACTGGAGGCTTCACACACAGCTGGACAGTGTGTGTGTGTGTGTGTGTGTGTGTGTGTGTGTGAGTGAGAGAGAGAGAGAGAGAGAGCACTCTGTGCTGCTCCCTGCAGGTTGAAATGCGCATATGAATATAATTATACACTCACAATACAGTGTGTCAGGTACACACTGTGTGTGTGTTTAAGTAAATGTCCCCTGTCCATCCGGAGAGAAAACACACATGCTGGTGAAGGTTTGATGTTGGACTGATGGTGTAAAAGTGCACTCATAATTTGATGTAAATAAATAATGATCACTGTGGCCTCGCTGTGGGAATTCACACGCACACACACACACACGCACACACACACTTGCACAAAGTAAAGTGGACAGTAGTGCAGTAAGAGCTAGTAAAATACCTGGACAAGTGGTCAAGTGAGCTCTAATAGAGTGTTGAACTAGGGGTAGTGAGGATTGAAATCAGATGCCAGTGGGTCCATTAGTGAGAGAGCAGAAGCAATCTTCCCACAGACAGGACGGAAGTGTGTGTGTGTGTGTGTGTGTCTGTCCAGTCAGCATCTTACAGAAATCAATGTTCAGTCTCTAAAATGCTGAGGCTGAGAGTAGAGAAAAGTCCATTAATGTCTGATATAAGCTTTTAGTCGTGTGTGTGTGCGTGTTAGACAGGAAGTAGTCAGTATATGTGTGTGTTGCTAAGTATCCATCTTATTTATTCTCACACCCACAACAGAGGCATTAGCAGAGAGTGTACGTTACACACCTCTCATCTCATCTCAGTAAATGCAGCTCAGGAACACACACACACACACACACAAAAGTCAAAAGTAAATTCTAAATAGAGTTTTACTCACATCTCCATCTGAAGGCCAAACACTCTGTAGGGTTCTAGTCAGTAAAGTGAGAACTGTGAGCGGTTCCTCAGCTGATCTTCTGGGAGAAGTCAGAGCTTCAGTGTGTGTGAGCTGTGGGGTGGAGGAATGGAGGTGTGGGGCAGGTGGGGGGGGGGATTGGGTTCAGACCTACCTCCCTGCACACACTGGACAAAAGTTGAAAAAGTTTTAAGAGTGGACAGTGAGCAGGACACTGACACATACTGACCAAACAAATACAGACACATGATGATGAAGATGATGATGAATCAGTCACTCAGACTCTTGAATTTAAATTTTGAGTCTTTATGTTTATATAAGTTTTTATCTGTTAATAATCCATTAATTCTTATTAAAGCATTATAATTCACCTTTAGTAATTGCATTATTATTGTTGTTGTTATATAAAAGCAGTATCCAGGGTTAAAGGTGATGTGTGTAGGAATATGATGCAGGAGAGACTTCACTGCTCCTCTCATCTCTGCTCCTCTCATCTCTGCTCCTCTCTTCTCTGCTCCTCTCATCACTGCTCCTCTCTTCACTGCTCCTCTCATCACTGCTCCTCTCTTCACTGCTCCTCTCTTCTCTGCTCCTCTCTTCTCTGCTCCTCTCATCACTGCTCCTCTCTTCACTGCTCCTCTCATCACTGCTCCTCTCATCTCTGCTCCTCTCATCACTGCTCCTCTCTTCACTGCTCCTCTCTTCACTGCTCCTCTCATCACTGCTCCTCTCTTCACTGCTCCTCTCTTCTCTGCTCCTCTCATCACTGCTCCTCTCTTCACTGCTCCTCTCATCACTGCTCCTCTCATCTCTGCTCCTCTCATCACTGCTCCTCTCATCTCTGCTCCTCTCTTCTCTGCTCCTCTCATCACTGCTCCTCTCTTCACTGCTCCTCTCATCACTGCTCCTCTCATCACTGCTCCTCTCATCTCTGCTCCTCTCTTCTCTGCTCCTCTCATCACTGCTCCTCTCATCACTGCTCCTCTCTTCACTGCTCCTCTCATCACTGCTCCTCTCATCTCTGCTCCTCTCTTCTCTGCTCCTCTCATCACTGCTCCTCTCTTCACTGCTCCTCTCATCACTGCTCCTCTCTTCACTGCTCCTCTCTTCTCTGCTCCTCTCTTCTCTGCTCCTCTCATCTCTGCTCCTCTCATCACTGCTCCTCTCTTCTCTGCTCCTCTCATCTCTGCTCCTCTCATCACTGCTCCTCTCATCACTGCTCCTCTCATCTCTGCTCCTCTCATCACTGCTCCTCTCTTCTCTGCTCCTCTCATCTCTGCTCCTCTCATCTCTGCTCCTCTCATCACTGCTCCTCTCATCACTGCTCCTCTCATCTCTGCTCCTCTCTTCTCTGCTCCTCTCATCTCTGCTCCTCTCATCTCTGCTCCTCTCATCACTGCTCCTCTCTTCTCTGCTCCTCTCATCTCTGCTCCTCTCATCACTGCTCCTCTCTTCTCTGCTCCTCTCATCACTGCTCCTCTCATCACTGCTCCTCTCTTCTCTGCTCCTCTCATCACTGCTCCATCACTACATGATGTACTGAGCTTTAATATCCTTTCACTTCCGCTTTAAAGCTGAAGCAGTGATGGTGTGGTGGGCGGGGTCAGGTGTGGAGCTCAAACCAGTCAACAACCACAGCAGCGCTGCTGACTCCGCCCATGCATTCCTGTTCCCGCTGAGAGGAGCGCGAGGACCCTCAGCTCAGCTCGTGTACTCCTAGCGCGCGCGCGCTCTGCTGCATCCGGTCTGCGTCCTGACGTCATCCTCCTCCGGGTTTGAAGTGGATTTTGGATTTCGGGGGAAAATTGAGCGACACGAGCTCGGTGCTCTGATGGAGACTGCAGCCTGGACTGTACCATCTTCATCATCATCTTCTCCTTCTTCATCATCATCATTATCACTGAAACACGCGCGCAGTGCAACTGTAAATCACCGCGTGCTGACTCACGGGACACTGCAGTAGCTCTCTCTCTACCTGTCTCTCTTTTTTCTGTCTGTCTGCCTCTCTCTCTCTCTCTCTCTCCTCACATCGGCTTGTTGCTGGACCACAATTCAGTCCTTTGCGTATGAAGCTTCTGCACTTGTGTTTCTTCCATTTAAGGAGTGATGTGATGATGGTGACTGGATGTGGATCCTGATGTTCATGTTGTCCATCATAACTGGAGGCCTCTGAAGTGCCTGTCCTGTCGATAGA
>NC_080712.1:34937524-34942524 GCF_019097595.1 Hemibagrus wyckioides | reverse complement strand
CCATTCGTTGAATTCCTGATTTAAGAGAGGACCCCAGACTTCACTGCCATACAGTGCAATAGGTTCTAGGACTGATTGGAATATTTTGAGCCAGATTCTAATTGGGATTTGAACTGGAATAAATTTTTTAATGGCATAGAAAGCCCTTCTTGCTTTCTCCTTCAGTTCATTCACAGCCAGGTTGAGATTTCCATTTGCCCTGAATTTCAGCCCGAGGTATGTGTAATTAGTGACATGATCAATTTTGGTGATACCGAGGGTGAAACTGCGTCTCTTTCCCTGACCTCTGGGTCGTTTTTGAAAGGTTAGGACCTTTGTCTTGGTTGGGTTTATAGTCAGGGCCCAGGTCTGACTGAACCTGTGCAGGATGTGGAGGTTCTGCTGTAGAGCCTCGTCTGTAGGAGACAGCAGGACCAGATCATCTGCATAGAGGAAGAACTTTATACTGGAGTGGTGTAGTGTGAGGCCGGGTGCTGGTGACTGTTCCAATAATTTTGCCCATTCATTAATGTATATATTGAAGAGGGTTGGTGATAGTGGACAGCCCTGCCTCAAGCCCCGCCCTTGAGTGAAGAATTCAGTTTGTTTATTTCCAATTTTAATTGCACATTTATTGTTTGAGTACATTGTTTTTATGATATTGTATGTTTTACCCCCTATACCAATTTCCATCAGTTTATATAATAATCCTTGGTGCCAAATTGAATCAAAAGCTTTCTGAGAATCTACAAAGCAAGCAAATATTTTGGTTTTGTTTTGGTTGATATATTTGTCAATTAGAGTGTGCAGTGTAAAGATGTGGTCTGATGTTCTGTAATTTGGTAAGAATCCAATCTGACTTCTGCTTAAGACATGGCGCTCGGTAAGGAAGTCTATGAGTCTCGTATTGATGATTTTTCCAGATGTCTCCATTCTGAATGGCCGCTTGTTCGTGTTGTTTTTTTATTTAGAAAATGCCAATTGTCCCAGAAACTGTTAGAATTTAGAGATTCTTCAATACTTTGGAGATGATTTTGGACGTACTGTTCTCTCTTCTTTCTGAGTGTATGTTTGTATTGTTTAAGTTCCTCACAGTATTGATGGCGTAGATCTGTATTGTTTGGGTCTCTGTGTTTTTTATTTGATAGGTGTCTTAAATTTTTCCTCATAGTTTTATAATCAAAATCAAACCATTTTTCATTCTCTTGATTGATTTAGGTTAGATAATCACCAGTGGCCAAATAATCAAAAATGTAATGTATGTTCTGCACAGCCAGATTCACACCGTCTCCATTGTGAGGATAAAAGTTATTTAGAAAGTTGTTTATAAGTGAGCGTATTTTTGGGTGGCTGATTGCTGTCAGATATTTTTCTGTGCTGTTTTGAGTCCATCTGTAGCGTTCTCTCGTGTTATTCAGCTGACTGGGCTGTGAATGTATGGTGGTGTTTTTGGTTCATTTGAGATACAAGGTGATTTGGCTGTGATCTGATGATGGTGTTAGTGGTTTGACTGGGAATGCTCTGAAGGAGAATGGATCTATGTCTGTGATCATATAGTCAACTGTTGAGCAACCATGAAACGAACTATAGGTGTATCTTCCAAGAGCGTCTCCTCTCACCCTACCGTGGACGAGGTACAGGCCAAGGCTTTGACAGAGCTCAATCAGAAGCTTCTCATTTTTATTTATTTGGTTATCCGAATTGTTCCTTGGGAAGTTGACTGTTTTGTGGAAAGCTTTATCCATAAATGTGGTTATTCCCATTATCCTTGGTGTAGTCGAGTAATGGACCTGTCCTAGTGTTTAGATCCCCACAGATCAACACACTTTCCTGGGCCTGGAAGTGGTTAACTTGATTGTGGAGAGTTTCAAAGATGTCTTCATTATAATATGGAGATTATAATGAAGACAGGAATATAAAGGGCACATAAGAAAATATCCCTTTCTGTTTGGCTTAGATGTTTGTCGATTTTGAGCCAGATGTGATTTTCTTCTTTTTTAATTGTTTGGATATATTTATCAATTTCTAGTTTTTGCCAGATTATAATGCCCCCTGAATCTCTCCCCTGTGAGATTCCTTCATGTTTTCTGGAGGATATAGATATTTCTCTGTAACCCGAGGGACAGAGAGTGACTTCACCAGTTCTGCGCCATGTTTCTTGTAGTATGATGATGTCTATATTTGATATGTTTTTTTGAAATTCAAGGGTTTTTTTTGTAGCCAAAACTGGACGAATTGATGCCTTGTATGTTCCACATTGTAATAGTTAGTGATTTCACTTTTTTTTTTTTTTCTTTCAATAAATTTAAGAAATTCAACAATCTTAACAGTCCTCTAGAGCAACACAAACCCACCAACAACTAAGTATACATATACAGGGGTTGGACAATGAAACTGAAACACTGGCCAATTTAGTGTTGGAGGTTTCATGGCTAAATTTGACCAGCCTGGTGCCCAATCTTCATTGATTGCACATTCCACCAGTAAGAGCAGAGTGTGAAGGTTTAATTAGCAGAGTAATAAATAAAATATTGCAATGCACACAACATTATGGGAGACATATCAGAGTTCAAAAGAGGACAAATTGTTGGTGCACGTCTCGCTGGCGCATCTGTGACTAAGACAGCAAGTCTTTGTGATGTATCAAGAGCCACGGTATCCAGGGTAATGTCAGCATACCACCAAGAAGGACGAACCACATCCAACAGGAGTAACTGTGGACGCAAGAGGAAGCTGTCTGAAAGGGATGTCTGGGTGCTGACCCGGATTGTATCCAAAAAACATAAAACCACAGCTGCCCAACTCACTGCAGAATTAAATGTGCACCTCAACTCTCCTGTTTCCACCAAAACTGTCCGTCGGGAGCTCCACAGGGTCAATGTACATGGCCGGGCTGTTATAGCCAAACCTTTGGTCACTCGTGCCAATGCCAAACGTCGGTTTCAATGGTGCCAGCAGTCAAAATCTTGGGCTGTGGACAATGTGAAACATGTATTGTTCTCTGATGAGTCCACCTTCACTGTCTTTCCCACATCCGGGAGAGTTACGGTGTGGAGAAGCCCCAAAGAAACGTACCACCCTGACTGTTGCATGCACAGAGTGAAGCATGGGGGTGGATCAGTGATGGTTTGGGCTGCAATATCATGGCATTCCCTAGGCCCAATACTTGTGCTAGATGGGTGCGTCACTGCCAAGGACTACCGAACCATTCTGGAGGACCATGTGCACCCAATGGTTCAAACATTGTATCCTGAAGGTGGTGCCGTGTATCAGGATGATAATGCACCAATACACCCAGCAAGACTGGTGACAGAGTGGTTTGATGAACATGAAAGTGAAGTTGAACATCTCCCATGGCCTGCACAGTCACCAGATCTAAATATTATTGAGCCACTTTGTGGTGTTTTGGAGGAGCGAGTCAGGAAACGTTTTCCTCCACCAGCATCACATAGTGACCTGGCCACTATTGGAAGAAGAATGCAAGAAGAATGGCTCAATATCCCTCTGGCCACTGTGCAGGACTTGTATCTATCATTCCCAAGACGAACTGATGCTGTATTGGCCGTAAAAGGAGGCCCTACACCATACTATTGAATTAATGTGGTCTAAAACCAGGCGTTTCAGTTTCATTGTCCAACCCCTGTATATATATATATATATACATAAACATTATACAAATAGACTATAGACATGTATATATAAACCTTCTTTTGTATCTCTTCTACTCACGGCTACTGGTCATGTACATATTATTCTGAGCATGTCCTTGATCTCCCTCAGGTTAGTGTGGTTTTGTTCTTTCTGGGCTGTAGCATGACCAGGTTGCTCCTGTTGCTCAGGCCGGTCAGAATGTGGATCATCTTGCTGCTTTGTTGTTCTGTCGCTCCTTACTGAAGCTGTTCGGGGTCTCCTGCGTTTTTGCACATGTTGTTCCCAGGGAATAGGGCCTTTGGGTGCAGTGTACTGGGGTCTTGGGTGTTGCAGTATAGGTTGCTGGTGGTATGGTGCAAAGTGTGGAGGTCCAGGTTGTGTGTGGTGCGGTCTAGGATATCGGTGTAGGGGAAAGATTTGTTGGTGGTGAGGCCTTGGGCGTGGGTGAGGGTGTAAAGTGGATTGGCGATGGGATGCGGGCCTTTGGGTGAAGGTTGTAGTGTTGATCTCAGCTGAGTGTGTAGAAGCACTGCTTTGTAGTGGTAAAAAGCCCCTAACGTGTTGAGGGGTGGTGATTGCTCTGGCACTATTTGGGGGGCTGACATGGAGCCGGCCCAGGGCAACATCTTTAAGGGTTTTAGCAAACACATGAACACTATCTTTACAGAGATGGACGTGGTCATGGAGGTGGTGAATATTCAGTGAGGGATGATGTGCTAGGTGAATGTTTGGCATTCTAGCACATCCACGTGATATGTCTGTGTTCACTCTTCGTATGGTGTTAGGATGAAAGTCTGATCTGGGTAGGATTGTGGAGATAACGATTTTTGATTTTGGGAAAGTCTGTGTTTGATGGCCATTTGTCTTACTGATTCTGCCACTCGCTCTTGCTGTGCTCTCAGGTTGCTCGTCCCCACGTGGATGATGATGTGGCTAGGATCACCCAGTTTTTCCTTGCACAATTGTTGCAGGACACTGTCTGTTTTGGGGCACCAGATTTTGCTGCTATGGCCTCCATTATGTTTTGTTCCATAAATATATATATTTATATATTTTTTTAAACTGTCACTTTGTAACTGTCAAATCGCTAATACTTAAAATATAGATTATTTAGGCAATAAAAATTAAAATAGATAAATAATGAATAATCTTATCTTGTTTTTCTTTTTGATAATACAGTGTAGATGATGGGTCAGTCTTGTCTGTTATTTTTCTCTCTTTTTTGGGTGTTGAATTAACTCCAGGATCTTCTGTCCTGCTCGTCCTCCAAGCTGCTGTCAGAGTCTGTGCTCCGTAGGTAGAAGAAAATCAACCAATTTTCAGTTTTCACAGTTGTCCTAATGTTCCTCTTCATTTTATCTTCAATTTGA
>NC_080712.1:34902524-34935024 GCF_019097595.1 Hemibagrus wyckioides | reverse complement strand
CTTTTAGACCACTTTTAATAATGAAATATTTTTTTCCAACTGAACTTACATATAAAACGGATTAGAAATTAGTTTTTATACCTTATTCATATCAGACAATGACAGAGGGATATTCAGAAATATTCAGAAATATATTTAACATTTATTTCATCTTTTTGTGAATGTTTGATTATTCAGCTGGTTTGCTTTAACATGATCTGCATTTACATTATTATTTTTGATTACATTTTATTTCTCTTTCATTTCTACACCAACAGTATTTTATTTATATAATTCCACACATTACTGCTGAGGATGTGCGTGTGAGGTGTTTGTGTGAGGTGTTTGTGTGAGGTGTTTGTGTGAGGTGAGTGTGTGTGAGGTGTTTGTGTGAGGTGAGTGTGTGAGGTGTGTGGTCAGTGTGTGAGGTGTGTGTGTGTGAGGTGAGTGTGTGAGGTGAGTGTGTGTGAGGTGTGTGTGTGAGGTGAGTGTGTGAGGTGTGTGGTCAGTGTGTGAGGTGAGTGTGTGTGAGGTGTGTGTGTGAGGTGAGTGTGTGTGAGGTGTGTGGTCAGTGTGTGAGGTGTGTGTGTGTGAGGTGAGTGTGTGAGGTGAGTGTGTGTGAGGTGTTTGTGTGAGGTGAGTGTGTGAGGTGTGTGGTCAGTGTGTGAGGTGTGTGTGTGTGAGGTGTGTGTGCGTGAGGTGTGTGTGTGTGAGGTGAGTGTGTGTGAGGTGTGTGTGTGAGGTGAGTGTGTGAGGTGTGTGTGTGAGGTATGTGGTCAGTGTGTGAGGTGTGTGTGTGTGTGTGAGGTGTGTGAGGTGAGTGTGTGTGGTCAGTGTGTGGGTGGTGTGTGTGGTCAGTGTGTGAGGTTAAGGCCGTGTGTAAAATAAGCTCAGTGGTCAGTTCAGATGTATGAATAGAGTGGTAAAGAATCTGACTGAACATTTAAAAATATCTGTGGTCAGTGTGTGAGGTGTGTGGTTGTTGTATGTGGTCAGTGTGTGAGGTGTGTGGTTGGTGTGTGTGGTCAGTGTGTGAGGTGAGTGGGTGTGGTCAGTGTGTGGTTGGTGGGTGTGGTCAGTGTGTGAGGTGAGTGTGTGTGGTCAGTGTGTGAGGTTAAGGCTGTGTGTAAAATAAGCTCAGTGGTCAGTTCAGATGTATGAATAGAGTGGTAAAGAATCTGACTGAACATTTAAAAATATCTTTAAACAAACACTGAGATTAAATTTATACCCTGACTGTGACCCCCATGATTTCACCATGACATGCAAAAGGGGGCGGGGCTTTCATTAATCCACTTCCAAACATGGTCATGTGACATCCATTAATAAAAGTCTGGATTTATGCCGCAGTCACAGTGACTCTGACCTGACCAGTGGTGAGAAGACTCTGAGCTCTGAAGGATTCTGTAGACTCCAGGTTACAGAGAGGGAAGAACATCACGGCCGCCGCCATGACAGTCTGAGACGTTAGGAGGAAGACCGCCAGCCAGCATCAGTGACCTTATGATTTATTCACACTTTGTGTTCAGGATTGAACTGACTGTGTTGAAGACTCTGAAGTAAAAGCTGCCATAAATCTGTAAAGTAGTGAAGTGAGGTTTTGATGACCGAAGAGGAAGTCCGTGTTGAGGAAGTGTTTGGTTTCTGCTCCTCTGACGTTCAATGAAGCTCTTCAGGCCCAACATCCGCTGCGGGCTCAGAGTTTTGTTTTTAAATGTTTATTCAGAGCTGTAGTAGTGTCAGTAATATCAGTATTAATAGCAATAAACTCACATGAAAGTGCTCATTATGGTGAAAGAAAAACTTGCAGAAAATCAGTCAAACTGTTCATTATCTGCATTCTTAGTTCTTGATTTTCACTGCAGCCACCATGGTGGAGTTACATCATGAAATTCCATGTAGGAAATGTGTCCCAGTGGGAATAAAGGAGAATTCAGAGACTTTGCTGTAGTGCTGATCAAATGTCCACTGAAGCATTGAGCACTGAAGCCCCACCCCTTTTTTGACCTTTGCACCTCACACACTCAGCTGTATGGTGTGTGTGTGTGTGTGTCTGTGTGAGAGTGATAACCCTCTAACCTCAGAGAGCTTTAGAACCACGTGACCTTTAACTTTTGAGAATAAGTGATTATTTTGGATGCACTCTGTGGCGTTTATCAGAGCGACTCCGTGTCACTGTTCCACACCGAACCCCAGACGTGATCAGTCATGCTGTTGACGCCTGTCAATCAAACCCTTTATCCTCTTCTTTGATGTCATACAGGTTGCCATGGAAACACACACCTTCATGAGTTTTGTACATCATATAATCAGTATTTTCTTTTGATTTCCTTCACTACTGGACAATTTGTGGATGTTTTTTCTACGTTTGTCAGATTTAAACCTGGACTGGAATTACGTTTTATGATCTGAAATATATTACAGTTTTACTAAAGCTAAATAAAGGATTAAAAATGTAAAAGATTTTCAGTTGTTTTTATGTAGATGACAACACACACACACACACAGTGTTTTTTGTTTATATTTTAACCAGGTTTGGATGAAGTTCTCTGTTTACTGGTCAAAACACGGGCTGAGGATGTGGTCACTCTGCAGGGTCTCTGGATGACTCTGTGACAGAAACCTGGAGGTGACCACTGAGGTGGTTTAGACACTTTACAGATGTTTCAGACCCTGGACAGGGAGACATTATATCTCACACTTAGATGAGGAGATCTGTGGTTAAGCACACACACACACACACACACACAGAGGTCTGCTCTGATCTTCTCAATCTGCTGCTTTTACCTCAGGATCATAAACACGAACCGTTCCAGAACTTTCCCGAAAAATCCTCTTAACTGCTAGAGAGGGAGAGTACAGCGCGCGCACACACACACACACACGTGTGTTATTTTCTCGTGTCAAAACTTATATGGCTTTTATTTTTAAAAATTTCACACAAGTATTCAAGATATAACTAAAGGTGAACAATGATATATATATATATACGTGTGTGTGTGTGTGTGTGTGTGTGTTCGTTCTGTGCTCGTTTTCGGTTGGATGAAGTGGTAATGACGCAGGCCTGTAGGTCCCGCCCCCTCTCACGCGCCCCTCACCCTCTTCAGTCACTTCCTGTATCCTTCTTTGCTCGGACGCCATTTTGTCATTTTGACTAGCAGCTGCGAGGTGAGCACGTCGTAGATCTTCTGTTGGGTTTAAATATCTTCTTCATAAGTACTGTTGCCTTAATAACAAAATAATTAATGTGCGATTACATAATATATTTACGTGTTGTATTTGCTGTATTTTTATGTGTTTTATCTCACCGCGAATCGAGATTTAACAGTTACCGGGTGTTGGGGCTTATGGGGCAAGAAAAAATGTGATTCGTGTTATTATTCGTGTTAAGTTTTCATACTCTTATAAATTCGACGATTATTTATGTAAACGATAATCTGGATATGTAGTTTGCTGATAGTTTGAATATATAAGAATTCTTTTCGAAAATGAATCTAGTAAGCTTGGGGCTGCAACGCACTGCTGGACAGAGCTAGGCTACTGCGCATGCGCATTGCAAGGCCAAGCTAATGGCGGAGCTGGTGCAGTTTTTCGCTTCTAGAGAATTGTCGATTTCTCAGAGCAGGACCTGTTTTAATTACAGTTCGAGGATATAAGCTGGAGATGTTTTAAACCTAGTTTCTCGGCCTACTCTTTGGACATAAATAACTTAAAGGTGTATACTGAGTGTTAATGATCTGAGAGTTAATAATGAACACAACTCTTTCTCTCCCACACACTCAGATCTTTTTCACCATGAGTGGATGTCGTGTGTTTATCGGCCGCCTGAGCCCTCATGCCCGGGAGAGGGACGTGGAAAAGTTCTTCAAGGGTTACGGACGCATCCGAGAGATCAACCTGAAGAATGGTTTCGGGTTTGTGGTGAGTACTGTCTCTCTCTAACACACACACGGGTACTGTGGTGATCTTCGTGTGTGTGGGGTGAAATGCAGCACTGACAGGTGTGTGTGTGTAGGAGTTTGATGACCATAGGGATGCGGACGACGCAGTGTACGAGTTAAACGGAAAGGAGCTTTGCAACGAGAGGTACGCTGAACATCCAGTCCTGCTTTAGTTTGGAGGCCATTTGGTCACATGATTTCTGTGATGTAGCGGTTTGTGTTTATAAGGTGTATGACGTTAGTGTGCTTTTGCTGTACAGAGTGACCATCGAGCACGCTCGCTCTCGCCGCGGTCGAGGAGGCGGAGGAGGAGCCGGCAGCCGTTTCTCTCCCCGATTTGGAGGCTACCGTCAATCACGCAGTGCAGGATCCAGGTCTCTCTCTCTCTGCATTACGGCCGGTTCTCGGACAAATCGATTTTCCACATATCCCGTGGTTAATCTTCTTTAACGGACTGAAATGGAATCGTGTGTGTGAGTGTTTGTCTGTGTTTGAACATCTCTCTCAGGTATGGCCCCCCCGTGCGTACAGAGCACAGGATTATCGTGGAGAATCTGTCGTCCCGTATCAGCTGGCAGGTGAGAAACGTGCACACACTCCATCCATCACTCTCTCCACCCTTTATCATTAAAACACTGTTTTTCACCGCACTACAATACGAAGGCTAAAAACCTTGAAGCCTGTTTTTTTTTTTTTTTTGTGGTAACTTTGTGAGTAATTCCTCTTGATGATAAATATGCATTTAGTTTATAAATATGTTTAATCTGGTTTTTTTTCTAACTGAGTCCCGTCTCTTTAAACCTTTTCTTTAACAGCTGTGCTCTGGTATTCTGGTTTAATTGGAGTTGCATGCGCAGCCCGTGAGGTGCATAGCGCCCTCTGCTGGTTGTGTTCTGAATAGTGCTTCTCCCCATACGCAGTTGTAGCGCAGCATAGCCTTATGGGACATGGGTAGCCCCCTGTGGAGGGTCTCTGGGGCCTCCAGGTTGCCCCCCCACCCCATCCCGTTTGGGTCTTATTCTGGTCGTGGGGGGCACGCACACAGTCCTCTCTCGCTGAGTCTGGTGGGTCCGTGCTTACGGAGGCCGGAGGTCGTTTAAACCGCGTTGGTTCCGTTTGCTATTTGGACAAGTGGCTTCTTTGCTAATGTCTTCTGTGGTTTGGAACGGTAAGTGGACCAACACACTGCTAGATTACATGATGGATGCAGGGAGGGGGGTGTTTACTGTAGGAGGAGGGGGTGGGCCAAAAAAAATGGATCGCTCTGGAGGAGGAATGAGGAGTGGTTTTGGAATGGGATGAATGATTCAAGTCTTATTAATGAGAGTGCACGTGCACACACACACACACACACACAGGGGGATGCAGATTTTTGCTTATTATTTTATTCACATGAACACACAGAACAGCTCAGTGGCTGGTTATAACAGGATCAGCTCCTGAATGGCCTCACCAAGATTTCACACCAACTTCAGCAGATCAAGTCGATGCCACAGTCGTCCAGCAGGTGAAGCGCCCCCTAGTGCCCTATCCCGTGTTTGTTCAAAACACCACCACGGTCATGACTGCAGGGTTTCTTACAGAGACCTTATGACTCCATTCACACAATGTCTGTGAACATTACCATCAGCCACCTGATATGAACCACACTGCCCTGTTCAGGATGACCATACTGTCCACTCTGCTCTGTTTTCAGTGTTTTCCTGCTTCTCTAGTGCCCCGTGCTGGTGTTTGTCCTATTAGTGTAACATTGTGCAGCATCACTGCAGCATGCTGCTGCCTTTACTAAAGCAAAAGATCACCTGCAGGAGGACGGAACACCTGGGCAGCTGTTTATTTACGTCACAGTGCACTTTGTTCTCACCGTTTTATCAGACGTCACCCGTCTGTGGCCTAACCAGCTCGCCCTTTATCTACCTGGCAGTGTGACCAGAGTGTGTTTCAGAGTCAGGGTTTGTGTAAAGGGTTAGGGTTAGGGTGTGTCTGTGTCTCTGTGTGTGTTGAATCACTCACTGCGCTGCTGCTTTGCTTTAGGACCTGAAGGACCTGATGAGGAAAGTGGGAGACGTGACGTTCGTGGACGCTCACAGAGCAAACAAGAACGAGGGGTAAGTTATTTACAGACTCACGTTTACTCTCTTAACCCTGAGGTAAAGATGTGGTGTTTGTTTAAACCGTGTGTGTTTGTGTGTTAGGGTGGTGGAGTTTGCCACACACAGCGATATGAAGAATGCCATCGAGAAGCTGAACGGTACAGAACTGAACGGCCGCAAGCTCAAACTTTTCGAGGACCGGAAGAGGAGGTATGGGTTGTGAACACACACACACTCTGATGTATTTATTTGTCTACAATTATAAATCCTGCATCCTGTACGTTGTTATATCAGCTCTGACTGTATGATATGGCACTGGTTAACCCTGTGTGTGTGTGTGTGTTCAGCCGCAGCAGAAGTCGCTCTCGCAGCTCCTCCAGATCTCGCTCTCGCTCGCGCTCCAAATCTGCCAGCCGGAGCCACAGCCGTGAGGATAAGCGCGAGAGCAAGCGTGAGAAACGCTCTCGCAGTCGCTCTCGCTCTGCCAGTCGCACGCCGGAGAAGAAGACATCGGCCAAGTCCGAGTCCCGCTCTCGCTCCCGCTCTCCGTCTCCCAGGAAACAGTCTCGCTCTCGCTCAGCATCCACCGAGAGTCAGCACTGAGTGTGTGTGTGTGTGTGTGTGTGAATGTGTGTGTGAATGTGTGTGTGACACTGAGGTTGGTTCACATCTAAAAGAATGTGTCAGTTGCAGGCAGTTTGTGTATCTTCATCTTTACGGAGAGTGAACCTTCTTAACCTTTTGATTTTTATTAGATTTTTTTATTTGATTTTTCTCTATGGAGCTTTATTAGATGTAAAGAAACTGTATGTGAGGTAAGCAGATGAAGTGGATGAGCTGATGTGCTGTGTGTGTGTGATACACACATGTGCCTGGTGTACATGGGTGTATTGGTCATTCTAAACTGGCGGCCATGTGCCTCCACTGTGTCGTAGCTCTGGTGTAGAGCCGAAAAATCAGAGCCTCACACGTCCAGCACGTCTCAGCTGACCAAAGTCACCTGGAGGAGGGAGTGTGTGTTTTTCTGCTTTTGTTTTTGTAGTAGAGATGGCCATTAAATCAGAACCAGTCGAGTGTGTGTGTGAAGGGGTTTTCCATTGTTCTGTACACATTTCTTTTCAGTCATCATTGTGCTGTGTCTTTCTGGTTCTGTAACTACTTATGAGGATTTATTACAGAAATAAACTGTGAATCAGTCCTGGGTACTTTCTTTGTGTGTGTGTGTCTGTGTGTGTGAGAGATTTAATGAGGCAGACTTTCTGCATTAAAGTTGATTTTCTATAACAGCCTGTTCCTCTTACACACACTGCACATCTGTTTAGGTTTAAGTCTGAAACCAGTTTCTATCGCCACATGTTCTAGCAGCTGTAAACATCCTCACCATTCTTTCTGCACAGAAAATGAATCAAGCTTCTGGCTAATCACAGTCCAGTCCTCAGCGGTCAGCTGGATCTTCACACACATGCTTATTCAAACAAACCTGAGTATTAAACACCTTATCTTTTCTGCTCTGTAATGTTTTGACTCCTGATATAGAAACAGCTCTGTGTACTAACGCTAGATGGCGCAGTCACTCTGCTGGCAGGCTCAGGTCGTGGGCGGAGCCTGATTGCGTTGATTGAAACAGGCCCCGCCCACATGATACTGTAACTCTCACAAGTGGAGTCATTAACACAGAGAAGGAGAGTAGAGCCTCTTGGGGATGAGTCACTAACACTACTCAACTCAGCGTTATTATTAGTGATGTTATTAGTAATGATGCTTGTCTATAGAAACAGGTCTGAGTGCTGAAATTATGAATCATAAGGTATTTATATATAAATAAAGAATCTACTTCAACTTAAATTTAATCCCAGTTTTAACCCTGAAAAGATTAAAAGAACGAACAGTTGAACTGAAATAACTGAAAATAAAGAAAGAAGTGTGTTTTGTGTTCACACACACACACACACACACACACTTGTACACATGTACTGCAGGATGTTAAGGGGTTTTATAACCATGTTTTTAATATCGTTTTTCACATTTAAAATGTTCAGTACACTGTGAGAAATGAACCCACTTGTTCTTGGGTGTGTGTGTGTGTGTGAAATGTTAAGTGAAAAGCTGCAGCAGCTATCAAGACTAAACTTTCACCTTTAATTATGTCTGATATCTTCTGAATTCTCTCTCTCTCTCTCTCTCTCTCTCACACACACACACACACACACATTTCTTCTTTCTGTAGGAAGTGAACTTTGTCCTGGAGGTCATAAGTTATTTATTCTGTTTTGTTATACACCAAACACCCGCATTAACACCATCTCATCTCATACTTATTAAAACACACACACACACACAGTCTACTGTTCATTTTTGGACTTTACGCTTCCTGGAAGTGTAAAACAAGTTTTATTGTACTGACCTCTGACTTCCAGACAGTTCTGAGGACAGTCTGTGTGAATCTGATAAACAGCATCAATATACTGATAATAGATTATTTAAATGATGTTACAGGGAAATAAACAAATAATATATTATTATTATTATTATTATTATTATTATTATTATTATTATTATCTGTTCTCCCAGCTGAATGAACGCGGGTCGAGAGCGCACATACTGGCTGAGCGGGATGACGGTAGTCACGTGACTTCCTGCAGCGCGCGAGAGAGAGTGTGTGTGTGTGTATATGTGTGTATGGGGGGGGGGGTCAGCCGGTACTGCAGTTTTCAGTGCGTAGCTCGAGCGCGGTGTGGGATGCGAGACATGAAGCCGCGCGCACCGAGCACGAGCTCTGCACAATCCGGGGATTTATAAAGGCGTGTGTGTGTGTGTGTACGTGCGCGTGCGCGCGTACGCAGTGTAGAACTTTGCTGCTTTTTGTTGTTTTTTTGCCCTCTGGTGTCGCGAGCATGGCGGAGCGGAGCGGGCGCGTGAGCTTCCCCGGGAGCAGCGCGCTGAACACCCCGGTCCCGATGAACCTGTTCGCCACCTGGGAGATCGACGGGAGCTCCGCGAGCTGTGTGCCCAGGTACAGGCGCGCACACCCTGGCGCTCGTGCACTCACAGGACAGTGTGCTTGTGTGTGTGTGATCTCGGGAACATGATATTCAGGGAGTGTGTGTGTGTGTGTGAGTGTGTGTGTGTGTGTGTGTGTGGCGCTCGAGGTTATTTATGCGGCTGCTGTAACTGTATGGAGGCGGCTAACTTTCGGTTCTGAATGACGTCATTAGCTGTAACGTTTTATAGGCTCCATCAGCGCATGCGCGCGCGCGCGTGTTTGGACATGCACCTGTCCTTTATAGCAAACAAACAAACAAACGCAACTTAAAAATCCTGTGTGTGACGTCACTAGGCGTTACAAGATTCTAATCCTGACGCTTTGTGATGAAGGGACTTGGATTTTAGAGAAGATTCGCTTCAGTGTGAAGTGTTCAGAAACTCTTATCACTGATAAACACTTTAAACGCGAGAAGAACTAACAACAAACTCCATATTAAACTCGTTTCAGATTTTATTGAGCTGTTTTAGTAAAAATGTGCAGAATTTTCCACTGTATCCCATGATGCTCTGCTGCACAGTCACTGGGTCTGAAACCCACACTGAGGGAGAGTGAGCAACTCGGACAGGGAGAGGACACCAGGACAGAAAGGAGACTGTGTACGCGTCCAGGAATAGACAACATTATCTCACCACACTGGATCATATCTGTCACACACACACACACACACACACACACACACACACACACATAGAATTATATACAGGGCTGAGCTTCATATTCTAATTGAATAAAGAAACTGTAGGAAGGGAATCTGATCTACAACTGACTCTGTCTGATTCTCTGTGTGCGTCACTGTGTGAAGAGTACACACACACGCACACACACACACACACACACACGCACACACACACGCACACACACACACCATGCTGGACTGATTAAGCACTTTTTGATTTATTGGAGCTGTCAGATGAAGAGAAGTGAATATTCATTCAGATTGTTTGAGAGAAGAATAAAATTTATTCTAGAGATGAAAGAGAGAAGAGGAGAGACGGGTGGATAAAGAGATGGAGGACAGAGAGCTGGGGGATGGGGAGGGCAGGGATAGAGAGATGGAGATGGAAAGATGAGGGGAGATGGGGGACCGGGTAGCGCGACGCAGGGATGTGGCTAATCAATTCTTTATGCTAATAAAATATTCAGAAGTGTAGTAAAGACACGGCACTGCGCTTGGGCTTGTATCGTTCTGTCGTTCTCAGGATGGAGCACACGTTTCAGTCTAAACTCTATTTTTGGAATTTCCTGATTCTGTTCCTCGGTTTAATTTAACTCCTGATGAATTAATAATGAAGCGCTAACGACGCTGCAGCTGAGCACCGAAGCCAGACATGTTGGTGTGATGATATGCTAATAATAAAGGAGATGATTTCTGCCTGATTCTCCCTCAGAAATGTTATTAAAATATTTCAAATGTTATTACGATTTTTTCCTCCATGTCTCACTGCTTCTTTTTATGCTGTGTTAGCATCTAACTATCAAGCTAGGTCTTTAATTATTTAGGTGTAAATTAAAGGCTAGTTGTAATATTCTGTGTAATGGAACTCTTTGCTAGCCCTGACACTCTAAGTTTTGCTAACATTCAACTCCAGTGACAGCTCCTAGCTAACTTGTTTAATAGGAAGCTAACCGAAGATATAGCAAACATTTACTCTGTGACTAATAACTAAACTGTTTTCTCTTTAAATGAATATAAAGATGTATATTTGACTGGTTTTTGTCAGACTCAACACTCCAGCATGTCTTTAGTGTCTCTCTGTCGTAGAGCTGGGCGATTATGGCCAAAAAATTGAATCTCTGATTTTTTAAAAACAAAATTCGATTTTCGATTTTAAAACGATTATTTTTCTTTAAAAAAATTTAATAACACACTAGAGACTATAGAATAGATTTTTTTAATTTGAGCAAAAACAATATAACCAAACATATGAATATAACAAAATATGAGGGATTTGTAAAGGGCAAACTGCAGACTTAACTTCCATCACTTTATATAAAATAAATAATTGTCACCTGAAAAAAATCCCTGAAGAAAAACAATTTTGTAAATCGGTTCAACATGCAACTAACACGCTAAATAAAGGCAACATGCAACTAACACGCTAAATAAAGGCGACATGCAACAAGCTAAATAAAACCGACATGCAACTAACACGCTAAATAAAGGCAACATGCAACTAACACGCTAAATAAAGGCGACATGCAACAAGCTAAATAAAACCGACATGCAACTAACACGCTAAATAAAGGCGACATGCAACTAACACGCTAAATAAAGGCGACATGCAACTAACACGCTAAATAAAACCGACATGCAACTAACACGCTAAATAAAACCGACATGCAACTAACACGCTAAATAAAACCGACATGCAACTAACACGCTAAATAAAACCGACATGCAACTAACACGCTAAATAAAACCGACATGCAACTAACACGCTAAATAAAATCAAACAGGAGCCAGACAGCATTTTACATCTGTGTATACGGGCTCAATCAGGGGCAAGACTAGGATTTTCATTTAATGAGGGTATAATAGTAAAAAATAAATAAATAAATAAAATAAAGGTTTTAGTAACAGGGTAGGATGGGAAACTTATTGCAGCATTCCACTGTATTGTACAGATGTGTATAACATTTGAGTACTGAACAAGCCAAATACAAGTCTTCCTGATCACACACACACACACACACACACACTCACACACACACACACACACACACACACACACACGTCCTCTGATCCTCGCTCTGCGACGCCGCGGTTTCTTCAGTCGGATTGAAGAACACACTGAAAGATGGGGAGGAGCCGAAGTCTGCCTCCGTTTTCGTAATTTCGGCCATTTTTAACATTTCTATTCAGCCACCCTAAGAATTCTGCGATTCTCCATAAACTCTACACAAATTCGTGATCACTTCAGTCCCCTTTAAATTTCATATGAAAACGGCGGCAGACTTTCGGCGCTTCCCCGTCTTTCAACACGTTCTTCCATCCGACTGAAGAAATCGCGCCTCTCTTAGAAACAAGCTCTTTGCGTCGCAGAACTACAGAAGCTCACTCAGCCAAACCAAAGTGAAATCAGAAAATCGATTTTCGTTTTTCAACATCGACATAAACCACAAATTCGAATTAATCGATAATAACGATTAATCGCCCAGCTCTACTCTGTCGTCTGTAAGGCTCCGGCTCGGTTCTGTACAGAGCTGTTAGCTAGCATGTTAGGTGCTGTGGAGTTCTGTTTTTCTGATTGTTCTGGAATGATCTGCTGGAGCACTGCTTTAGTGTGTATAATAAACACGCCGGTCTCGGTCAGCAGTAATCCTCACAGCCGGACACACTGGTTATTTTTAGCAGACGATTTCCTTTAACAGTGAAATTGAACCCCAGTAAATTATAATGTGTGCAGGACACACACACGGGCAGAAGGTCAGATTATACAACATTCTAATGTTTAAAGTGTCTAGTTGTGTGTGTGTGTGTGTGTGTGTGTAGTTCAGAGTCACAGTCACACAGCAGGAGAGAAATTCTACACAATAATATTCACTTTTATTAATTTAGTCTTATAATCAAACCTCAGCTAATCAGCTAGCCTTCTGTTCCTCTTAATGAGGCTGAAGTGCAGTGTGTGATGATCGAAATAAACACTGAGGATCTGAGAGCGATGGAGGAAGAGGAGAGGAAGTGTGTGTGTGTGTGTTCAGTAATGTAGTCAGAGACACAAAGAGTGTGTGTGTGTGTTCAGTAATGTAGTCAGAGACACAAAGAGTGTGTGTGTGTGTTCAGTAATGTAGTCAGAGACACAAAGAGTGTGTGTGTGTGTTCAGTAATGTAGTCAGAGACACAGTGTGTGTGTGTGTGTTCAGTAATGTAGTCAGAGACACAGTGTGTGTGTGTGTGTTCAGTAATGTAGTCAGAGACACAGTGTGTGTGTGTTCAGTAATGTAGTCAGAGACACAGTGTGTGTGTGTGTGTTCAGTAATGTAGTCAGAGACACAGTGTGTGTGTGTTCAGTAATGTAGTCAGAGACACAGAGTGTGTGTGTTCAGTAATGTAGTCAGAGACACAAAGAGTGTGTGTGTGTGTTCAGTAATGTAGTCAGAGACACAGTGTGTGTGTGTGTTCAGTAATGTAGTCAGAGACACAGTGTGTGTGTGTTCAGTAATGTAGTCAGAGACACAGAGTGTGTGTGTTCAGTAATGTAGTCAGACACAGTGTGTGTGTGTGTTCAGTAATGTAGTCAGACACAGTGTGTGTGTGTGTGTTCAGTAATGTAGTCAGAGACACAAAGAGTGTGTGTGTGTGCGTTCAGTAATGTAGTCAGAGACACAGTGTGTGTGTGTGTGTGTTCAGTAATGTAGTCAGAGACAGAGTGTGTGTGTGTTCAGTAATGTAGTCAGAGACAGAGTGTGTGTGTGTTCAGTAATGTAGTCAGAGACAGAGTGTGTGTGTGTGTGTTCATTAATTTAGTCAGAGACACAGAGTGTGTGTGTGTGTTCAGTAATGAGACACAGAGAGTGTGTGTGTGTGTGTTCAGTAATGTAGTCAGAGACACAGAGAGTGTGTGTGTGTGTTGAGTAATGTAGTCAGAGACACAGTGTGTGTGTGTGTTCAGTAATGTAGTCAGAGACACAGTGTGTGTGTGTGTGTTCAGTAATGTAGTCAGAGACACAGTGTGTGTGTGTGTTCAGTAATGTAGTCAGAGACACAGAGATTGTGTGTGTGTGTTCAGTAATGTAGTCAGAGACACTGTGTGTGTGTGTGTGTGTTCAGTAATGTAGTCAGAGACACAGTGTGTGTGTGTGTGTGTTCAGTAATGTAGTCAGAGACAGAGTGTGTGTGTGTTCAGTAATGTAGTCAGACACAGAGATTGTGTGTGTGTTCAGTAATGAGACACAGTGTGTGTGTGTATGTGTGTGTGTGTTCAGTAATGTAGTCAGACACAGAGTGTGTGTGTGTTCAGTAATGAGACACAGTGTGTATGTGTGTGTGTTCATTAATGTAGTCAGAGACACAGAGAGTGTGTGTGTGTGTGTTCAGTAATGTAGTCAGAGACAGAGTGTGTGTGTGTGTGTTCAGTAATGTAGTCAGAGACACAGAGTGTGTGTGTGTGTGTTCAGTAATGTAGTCAGAGACAGAGTGTGTGTGTGTTCAGTAATGTAGTCAGAGACAGAGGGTGTGTGTTCAGTAATGTAGTCAGAGACAGAGTGTGTGTGTGTTCAGTGATGTAGTCAGAGACACAGTGTGTGTGTGTGTTCAGTAATGTAGTCAGACAGAGGGTGTGTGTTCAGTAATGTAGTCAGAGACACAGAGAGTGTGTTCAGTAATGTAGTCAGAGACACAGTGTGTGTGTGTGTTCAGTAATGTAGTCAGAGACACAGTGTGTGTGTGTGTGTGTTCAGTAATGTAGTCAGAGACACAGAGAGTGTGTTCAGTAATGTAGTCAGAGACACAGTGTGTGTGTGTTCAGTAATGTAGTCAGAGACACAGTGTGTGTGTGTTCAGTAATGTAGTCAGAGACACTGTGTGTGTGTGTTCAGTAATGTAGTCAGAGACACAGTGTGTGTGTGTGTGTGTTCAGTAATGTAGTCAGAGACAGTGTGTGTGTGTTCAGTAATGTAGTCAGAGACACAGTGTGTGTGTGTTCAGTAATGTAGTCAGAGACACAGTGTGTGTGTGTGTTCAGTAATGTAGTCAGAGACACAGTGTGTGTGTGTTCAGTAATGTAGTCAGAGACACAGTGTGTGTGTGTTCAGTAATGTAGTCAGAGACACAGTGTGTGTGTGTTCAGTAATGTAGTCAGAGACAGAGGGTGTGTGTGTTCAGTAATGTAGTCAGAGACAGAGGGTGTGTGTGTTCAGTAATGTAGTCAGAGACACAGTGTGTGTGTGTGTGTTCAGTAATGTAGTCAGAGACACAGTGTGTGTGTGTTCAGTAATGTAGTCAGAGACACAGTGTGTGTGTGTGTGTTCAGTAATGTAGTCAGAGACACAGTGTGTGTGTGTTCAGTAATGTAGTCAGAGACAGTGTGTGTGTGTTCAGTAATGTAGTCAGAGACACAGAGATTGTGTGTGTGTTCAGTAATGTAGTCAGAGACACTGTGTGTGTGTGTGTTCAGTAATGTAGTCAGAGACACAGTGTGTGTGTGTGTGTGTGTTCAGTAATGTAGTCAGAGACACAGTGTGTGTGTGTGTGTGTGTGTGTTCAGTAATGTAGTCAGAGACACAGTGTGTGTGTGTTCAGTAATGTAGTCAGAGACACAGTGTGTGTGTGTGTGTGTGTGTGTGTGTGTTCAGTAATGTAGTCAGAGACACAGTGTGTGTGTGTGTTCAGTAATGTAGTCAGAGACACAGTGTGTGTGTGTGTTCAGTAATGTAGTCAGAGACAGTGTGTGTGTGTGTTCAGTAATGTAGTCAGAGACAGTGTGTGTGTGTGTTCAGTAATGTAGTCAGAGACACAGTGTGTGTGTGTTCAGTAATGTAGTCAGAGACAGTGTGTGTGTGTGTTCAGTAATGTAGTCAGAGACACAGAGTGTGTGTGTGTGTTCAGTAATGTAGTCAGACACAGTGTGTGTGTGTGTTCAGTAATGTAGTCAGAGACACAAAGAGTGTGTGTTCAGTAATGTAGTCAGAGACAGTGTGTGTGTGTTCAGTAATGTAGTCAGAGACACAGAGATTGTGTGTGTGTTCAGTAATGTAGTCAGAGACACAGTGTGTGTGTTCAGTAATGTAGTCAGAGACAGAGGGTGTGTGTGTGTTCAGTTATGTAGTCAGAGACACAGAGATTGTGTGTGTGTGTTCAGTAATGTAGTCAGAGACAGTGTGTGTGTGTTCAGTAATGTAGTCAGAGACAGTGTGTGTGTGTTCAGTTATGTAGTCAGAGACAGTGTGTGTGTTCAGTAATGTAGTCAGAGACACAGTGTGTGTGTGTTCAGTAATGTAGTCAGAGACAGTGTGTGTGTGTGTGTGTGTTCAGTAATGTAGTCAGAGACAGTGTGTGTGTGTTCAGTAATGTAGTCAGAGACACAGTGTGTGTGTGTTCAGTAATGTAGTCAGAGACACAGTGTGTGTGTGTGTGTTCAGTAATGTAGTCAGAGACACAGTGTGTGTGTGTGTGTTCAGTAATGTAGTCAGAGACACAGTGTGTGTGTGTTCAGTAATGTAGTCAGAGACACAGTGTGTGTGTGTGTGTTCAGTAATGTAGTCAGAGACACAGAGTGTGTGTGTTCAGTAATGTAGTCAGAGACACAGAGTGTGTGTGTTCAGTAATGTAGTCAGAGACACAGTGTGTGTGTGTGTGTGTTCAGTAATGTAGTCAGAGACACAGTGTGTGTGTGTGTTCAGTAATGTAGTCAGAGACACAGTGTGTGTGTGTGTGTGTTCAGTAATGTAGTCAGAGACAGTGTGTGTGTGTTCAGTAATGTAGTCAGAGACACAGTGTGTGTGTGTGTGTGTGTTCAGTAATGTAGTCAGAGACACAGTGTGTGTGTGTGTGTGTGTGTGTGTGTTCAGTAATGTAGTCAGACACAGAGAGTGTGTGTGTGTTCAGTAATGAGACACAGTGTGTATGTGTGTGTGTTCATTAATGTAGTCAGAGACACAGAGAGTGTGTGTGTGTGTGTTCAATAATGAGACAGAGTGTGTGTGTGTGTATGTGTGTGTGTGTTCATTAATTTAGTCAGAGACACAGAGTGTGTGTGTGTGTTCAGTAATGAGACACAGAGAGTGTGTGTGTGTGTTCAGTAATGTAGTCAGAGACACAGTGTGTGTGTGTGTGTGTTCAGTAATGTAGTCAGAGACAGAGTGTGTGTGTGTGTTCAGTAATGTAGTCAGAGACACAGAGTGTGTGTGTGTTCAGTAATGTAGTCAGAGACAGAGGGTGTGTGTTCAGTAATGTAGTCAGAGACAGAGGGTGTGTGTTCAGTAATGTAGTCAGAGACAGTGTGTGTGTGTTCAGTAATGTAGTCAGAGACACAGAGTGTGTGTGTGTGTGTGTTCAGTAATGTAGTCAGAGACAGAGGGTGTGTGTGTTCAGTAATGTAGTCAGAGACAGAGTGTGTGTGTGTGTTCAGTAATGTAGTCAGAGACAGAGGGTGTGTGTGTGTTCAGTAATGTAGTCAGAGACAGAGGGTGTGTGTTCAGTAATGTAGTCAGAGACAGTGTGTGTGTGTGTGTGTGTGTGTTCAGTAATGTAGTCAGAGACAGAGTGTGTGTGTGTTCAGTGATGTAGTCAGAGACAGAGTGTGTGTGTGTGTTCAGTGATGTAGTCAGAGACACAGTGTGTGTGTGTGTTCAGTAATGTAGTCAGAGACAGAGTGTGTGTGTGTGTTCAGTAATGTAGTCAGAGACAGAGGGTGTGTGTGTTCAGTAATGTAGTCAGAGACACAGTGTGTGTGTGTGTGTGTTCAGTAATGTAGTCAGAGACAGAGGGTGTGTGTGTTCAGTAATGTAGTCAGAGACAGAGGGTGTGTGTGTTCAGTAATGTAGTCAGAGACAGAGGGTGTGTGTGTGTTCAGTAATGTAGTCAGAGACAGAGGGTGTGTGTGTTCAGTAATGTAGTCAGAGACAGAGGGTGTGTGTGTGTTCAGTAATGTAGTCAGAGACAGAGGGTGTGTGTGTTCAGTAATGTAGTCAGAGACAGAGGGTGTGTGTGTTCAGTAATGTAGTCAGAGACACAGTGTGTGTGTGTGTGTTCAGTAATGTAGTCAGACACACAGAGTGTGTGTGTGTGTTCAGTAATGTAGTCAGAGACACAGAGTGTGTGTGTGTGTTCAGTAATGTAGTCAGAGACACAGAGTGTGTTCAGTAATGTAGTCAGAGACACAGTGTGTGTGTGTGTGTGTTCAGTAATGTAGTCAGAGACACAGAGAGTGTGTTCAGTAATGTAGTCAGACACAGAGTGTGTGTGTGTTCAGTAATGTAGTCAGAGACACTGTGTGTGTGTGTTCAGTAATGTAGTCAGAGACACAGAGTGTGTGTGTGTGTGTGTTCAGTAATGTAGTCAGAGACACAGAGAGTGTGTTCAGTAATGTAGTCAGAGACACAGTGTGTGTGTGTGTGTGTTCAGTAATGTAGTCAGAGACACAGAGAGTGTGTTCAGTAATGTAGTCAGAGACACAGTGTGTGTGTGTGTGTGTTCAGTAATGTAGTCAGAGACAGTGTGTGTGTGTTCAGTAATGTAGTCAGAGACACAGTGTGTGTGGGTGTGTTCAGTAATGTAGTCAGAGACACAGTGTGTGTGTGTGTGTGTGTGTGTCTGTTCAGTAATGTAGTCAGAGACACAGAGATTGTGTGTGTGTTCAGTAATGTAGTCAGAGACACTGTGTGTGTGTGTGTGTGTGTTCAGTAATGTAGTCAGAGACACAGAGTGTGTGTGTGTTCAGTAATGTAGTCAGAGACACTGTGTGTGTGTGTTCAGTAATGTAGTCAGAGACACTGTGTGTGTGTGTTCAGTAATGTAGTCAGAGACACAGTGTGTGTGTGTGTGTGTTCAGTAATGTAGTCAGAGACAGTGTGTGTGTGTTCAGTAATGTAGTCAGAGACACAGTGTGTGTGGGTGTGTTCAGTAATGTAGTCAGAGACACAGTGTGTGTGTGTGTGTGTGTGTGTCTGTTCAGTAATGTAGTCAGAGACACAGAGATTGTGTGTGTGTTCAGTAATGTAGTCAGAGACACAGTGTGTGTGTGTGTGTGTGTGTTCAGTAATGTAGTCAGAGACACAGTGTGTGTGTGTTCAGTAATGTAGTCAGAGACACTGTGTGTGTGTGTTCAGTAATGTAGTCAGAGACACTGTGTGTGTGTGTTCAGTAATGTAGTCAGAGACACAGTGTGTGTGTTCAGTAATGTAGTCAGAGACACAATGTGTGTGTGTGTGTGTTCAGTAATGTAGTCAGAGACAGTGTGTGTGTGTGTTCAGTAATGTAGTCAGAGACACAGTGTGTGTGTGTGTGTGTTCAGTAATGTAGTCAGAGACACAGTGTGTGTGTGTTCAGTAATGTAGTCAGAGACACAGAGTGTGTGTGTGTTCAGTAATGTAGTCAGAGACACAGAGAGTGTGTGTGTTCAGTAATGTAGTCAGAGACAGTGTGTGTGTTCAGTAATGTAGTCAGAGACACTGTGTGTGTGTTCAGTAATGTCAGAGACACAGAGAGTGTGTGTGTTCAGTAATGTAGTCAGAGACAGTGTGTGTGTTCAGTAATGTAGTCAGAGACACAGAGAGTGTGTGTGTTCAGTAATGTAGTCAGAGCCACAGATTGTGTGTGTGTTCAGTAATGTAGTCAGAGACACAGAGAGTGTGTGTGTTCAGTAATGTAGTCAGAGACACAGAGAGTGTGTGTGTGTGTTCAGTAATGTAGTCAGAGACACTGTGTGTGTGTTCAGTAATGTAGTCAGAGACACAGTGTGTGTGTTCAGTAATGTAGTCAGAGACACAATGTGTGTGTGTGTGTGTTCAGTAATGTAGTCAGAGACACAGTGTGTGTGTGTGTTCAGTAATGTAGTCAGAGACAGTGTGTGTGTGTGTGTGTTCAGTAATGTAGTCAGAGACAGTGTGTGTGTGTTCAGTAATGTAGTCAGAGACACAGTGTGTGTGTGTGTTCAGTAATGTAGTCAGAGACACAGTGTGTGTGTGTGTTCAGTAATGTAGTCAGAGACACAGTGTGTGTGTGTGTTCAGTAATGTAGTCAGAGACACAGTGTGTGTGTGTGTTCAGTAATGTAGTCAGAGACACAGTGTGTGTGTGTGTTCAGTAATGTAGTCAGAGACAGTGTGTGTGTGTGTTCAGTAATGTAGTCAGAGACAGTGTGTGTGTGTGTTCAGTAATGTAGTCAGAGACAGTGTGTGTGTGTGTTCAGTAATGTAGTCAGAGACAGTGTGTGTGTGTGTGTGTGTGTGTTCAGTAATGTAGTCAGAGACACAGTGTGTGTGTGTGTGTGTGTGTGTGTGTGTTCAGTAATGTAGTCAGAGACAGTGTGTGTGTGTTCAGTAATGTAGTCAGAGACACAGTGTGTGTGTGTGTGTGTGTGTGTGTGTGTTCAGTAATGTAGTCAGAGACAGTGTGTGTGTGTTCAGTAATGTAGTCAGAGACACAGTGTGTGTGTGTGTTCAGTAATGTAGTCAGAGACACAGTGTGTGTGTGTGTTCAGTAATGTAGTCAGACACAGTGTGTGTGTGTGTTCAGTAATGTAGTCAGAGACACAGTGTGTGTGTGTGTTCAGTAATGTAGTCAGAGACAGTGTGTGTGTGTGTTCAGTAATGTAGTCAGAGACAGTGTGTGTGTGTTCAGTAATGTAGTCAGAGACACAGTGTGTGTGTGTGTTCAGTAATGTAGTCAGAGACACAGTGTGTGTGTGTGTTCAGTAATGTAGTCAGAGACACAGTGTGTGTGTGTGTTCAGTAATGTAGTCAGAGACACAGTGTGTGTGTGTGTTCAGTAATGTAGTCAGAGACAGTGTGTGTGTGTGTTCAGTAATGTAGTCAGAGACACAGTGTGTGTGTGTGTGTTCAGTAATGTAGTCAGAGACAGTGTGTGTGTGTTCAGTAATGTAGTCAGAGACAGTGTGTGTGTGTTCAGTAATGTAGTCAGAGACAGTGTGTGTGTGTGTTCAGTAATGTAGTCAGAGACAGTGTGTGTGTGTGTGTGTGTGTTCAGTAATGTAGTCAGAGACACAGTGTGTGTGTGTGTGTGTGTTCAGTAATGTAGTCAGAGACAGTGTGTGTGTGTGTGTGTGTTCAGTAATGTAGTCAGAGACAGTGTGTGTGTGTTCAGTAATGTAGTCAGACACAGTGTGTGTGTGTGTTCAGTAATGTAGTCAGAGACACAGTGTGTGTGTGTTCAGTAATGTAGTCAGAGACACAGTGTGTGTGTGTGTTCAGTAATGTAGTCAGAGACAGAGTGTGTGTGTGTGTGTTCAGTAATGTAGTCAGAGACAGTGTGTGTGTGTTCAGTAATGTAGTCAGACACAGTGTGTGTGTGTTCAGTAATGTAGTCAGACACAGTGTGTGTGTGTTCAGTAATGTAGTCAGAGACAGTGTGTGTGTGTGTTCAGTAATGTAGTCAGAGACACAGTGTGTGTGTGTGTGTTCAGTAATGTAGTCAGACACAGTGTGTGTGTGTTCAGTAATGTAGTCAGAGACAGTGTGTGTGTGTGTGTTCAGTAATGTAGTCAGAGACAGTGTGTGTGTTCAGTAATGTATTCAGAGACACAGAGATTGTGTGTTCAGTAATGTAGTCAGAGACACAGTGTGTGTGTGTTCAGTAATGTAGTCAGAGACACAGTGTGTGTGTGTTCAGTAATGTAGTCAGAGACACAGTGTGTGTGTGTTCAGTAATGTAGTCAGAGACACAGTGTGTGTGTGTGTGTTCAGTAATGTAGTCAGAGACACAGTGTGTGTGTGTTCAGTAATGTAGTCAGAGACACAGTGTGTGTGTGTGTGTGTGTGTTCAGTAATGTAGTCAGAGACGCAGTGTGTGTGTGTGTGTTCAGTAATGTAGTCAGAGACACAGTGTGTGTGTGTGTTCAGTAATGTAGTCAGAGACACAGTGTGTGTGTTCAGTAATGTAGTCAGAGACACAGTGTGTGTGTTCAGTAATGTAGTCAGAGACAGTGTGTGTGTGTTCAGTAATGTAGTCAGAGACACAGTGTGTGTGTGTGTGTTCAGTAATGTAGTCAGAGACACAGTGTGTGTGTGTTCAGTAATGTAGTCAGAGACACAGTGTGTGTGTGTGTGTTCAGTAATGTAGTCAGAGACACAGTGTGTGTGTGTTCAGTAATGTAGTCAGAGACACAGAGTGTGTGTGTTCAGTAATGTAGTCAGAGACACAGTGTGTGTGTGTTCAGTAATGTAGTCAGAGACACAGTGTGTGTGTGTGTTCAGTAATGTAGTCAGAGACACAGTGTGTGTGTGTGTGTTCAGTAATGTAGTCAGAGACACAGTGTGTGTGTGTGTGTGTGTTCAGTAATGTAGTCAGAGACACAGTGTGTGTGTGTGTGTTCAGTAATGTAGTCAGAGACAGTGTGTGTGTGTGTGTGTTCAGTAATGTAGTCAGAGACACAGAGAGTGTGTTCAGTAATGTAGTCAGAGACAGAGTGTGTGTGTGTTCAGTAATGTAGTCAGAGACACAGTGTGTGTGTGTGTGTGTGTGTGTTCAGTAATGTTGTCAGAGAGTGTGTGTGTGTTCAGTAATGTTGTCGGAGAGTGTGTGTGTGTGTTCAGTAATGTTGTCGGAGAGAGTGTGTGTTTGTGTGTTCAGTAATGTTGTCGGAGTGTGTGTGTGTGTTCAGTAATGTTGTCGGAGAGAGTGTGTGTGTGTGTGTGTTCAGTAATGTTGTCGGAGAGTGTGTGTGTGTGTGTGTGTGTTCAGTAATGTTGTCGGAGTGTGTCTGTGTTCAGTAATGTTGTCGGAGTGTGTGTGTGTTCAGTAATGTTGTCGGAGAGAGTGTGTGTGTGTGTGTGTGTTCAGTAATGTTGTCGGAGAGAGTGTGTGTGTGTGTTCAGTAATGTTGTCGGAGAGTGTGTGTGTGTGTGTTCAGTAATGTTGTCGGAGAGTGTGTGTGTGTGTTCAGTAATGTTGTCGGAGAGTGTGTGTGTGTGTTCAGTAATGTTGTCGGAGAGTGTGTGTGTGTGTATTCAGTAATGTTGTCGGAGAGTATGTGTGTGTGTGTTCAGTAATGTTGTCGGAGTGTGTGTGTGTGTTCAGTAATGTTGTCGGAGAGTGTGTGTGTGTGTGTTCAGTAATGTTGTCGGAGAGAGTGTGTGTGTGTGTTCAGTAATGTTGTCGGAGAGAGTGTGTGTGTGTGTGTTCAGTAATGTTGTCGGAGAGTGTGTGTGTGTGTGTTCAGTAATGTTGTCGGAGAGTGTGTGTGTGTGTGTTCAGTAATGTTGTCGGAGAGTGTGTGTGTGTGTGTTCAGTAATGTTGTCGGAGAGTGTGTGTGTGTGTGTTCAGTAATGTTGTCGGAGAGTGTGTGTGTGTGTGTCTGTTCAGTAATGTTGTCGGAGAGTGTGTGTGTGTGTGTGTCTGTTCAGTAATGTTGTCGGAGAGAGAGTGTGTGTGTGTCTGTTCAGTAATGTTGTCGGAGAGAGAGTGTGTGTGTGTTCAGTAATGTTGTCGGAGAGAGAGAGTGTGTGTGTGTGTGTTCAGTAATGTTGTCGGAGTGTGTGTGTGTGTTCAGTAATGTTGTCGGAGAGAGTGTGTGTGTGTGTGTTCAGTAATGTTGTCGGAGTGTGTGTGTGTGTGTGTTCAGTAATGTTGTCGGAGAGTGTGTGTGTGTGTGTTCAGTAATGTTGTCGGAGTGTGTGTGTGTGTGTGTGTGTTCAGTAATGTTGTCGGAGAGAGAGTGTGTGTGTGTGTGTTCAGTAATGTTGTCGGAGAGAGAGTGTGTGTGTGTGTGTTCAGTAATGTTGTCGAAGAGAGTGTGTGTGTGTGTGTTCAGTAATGTTGTCGGAGAGTGTGTGTGTGTGTTCAGTAATGTTGTCGGAGAGAGAGTGTGTGTGTTCAGTAATGTTGTCGGAGAGTGTGTGTGTGTGTTCAGTAATGTTGTCGGAGAGTGTGTGTGTGTGTGTTCAGTAATGTTGTCGGAGAGTGTGTGTGTGTGTTCAGTAATGTTGTCGGAGAGAGAGTGTGTGTGTTCAGTAATGTTGTCGGAGAGTGTGTGTGTGTGTTCAGTAATGTTGTCGGAGAGAGAGTGTGTGTGTTCAGTAATGTTGTCGGAGTGTGTGTGTGTGTGTTCAGTAATGTTGTCGGAGAGTGTGTGTGTGTTTGTGTTCAGTAATGTTGTCGGAGAGTGTGTGTGTGTGTGTGTTCAGTAATGTTGTCGGAGAGAGTGTGTGTGTTCAGTAATGTTGTCAGAGAGAGTGTGTGTGTGTTCAGTAATGTTGTCGGAGAGTGTGTGTGTGTGTGTTCAGTAATGTTGTCGGAGAGTGTGTGTGTGTGTGTTCAGTAATGTTGTCGGAGAGAGTGTGTGTTTGTGTGTTCAGTAATGTTGTCGGAGTGTGTGTGTGTGTTCAGTAATGTTGTCGGAGAGAGTGTGTGTGTGTGTGTGTTCAGTAATGTTGTCGGAGAGTGTGTGTGTGTGTGTGTTCAGTAATGTTGTCGGAGTGTGTGTGTGTTCAGTAATGTTGTCGGAGTGTGTGTGTGTTCAGTAATGTTGTCGGAGAGAGTGTGTGTGTGTGTGTGTGTTCAGTAATGTTGTCGGAGAGAGTGTGTGTGTGTGTTCAGTAATGTTGTCGGAGAGAGTGTGTGTGTGTGTTCAGTAATGTTGTCGCAGAGTGTGTGTGTGTGTGTGTTTAGTAATGTTGTCGGAGAGTGTGTGTGTGTGTGTGTTCAGTAATGTTGTCGGAGAGTGTGTGTGTGTGTGTGTGTGTTCAGTAATGTTGTCGGAGAGAGTGTGTGTGTGTGTGTGTGTGTTTAGTAATGTTGTCGGAGAGTGTGTGTGTGTGTGTTCAGTAATGTTGTCGGAGAGTGTGTGTGTGTGTGTGTTCAGTAATGTCGGAGAGAGTGTGTGTGTGTGTGTGTTCAGTAATGTTGTCGGAGAGAGTGTGTGTGTGTGTTCAGTAATGTTGTCGGAGAGAGTGTGTGTGTGTATGTGTTCAGTAATGTTGTCGGAGTGTGTGTGTGTGTGTGTGTGTTCAGTAATGTTGTCGGAGTGTGTGTGTGTGTTCAGTAATGTTGTCGGAGAGAGTGTGTGTGTGTGTTCAGTAATGTTGTCGGAGAGAGTGTGTGTGTGTATGTGTTCAGTAATGTTGTCGGAGTGTGTGTGTGTGTGTGTTCAGTAATGTTGTCGGAGTGTGTGTGTGTGTGTGTGTGTTCAGTAATGTTGTCGGAGAGAGAGTGTGTGTGTGTGTTCAGTAATGTTGTCGGAGAGTGTGTGTGTGTGTTCAGTAATGTTGTCGAAGAGAGTGTGTGTGTGTGTTCAGTAATGTTGTCGGAGAGTGTGTGTGTGTGTGTTCAGTAATGTTGTCGGAGAGAGTGTGTGTGTGTTCAGTAATGTTGTCGGAGAGAGTGTGTGTGTGTATGTGTTCAGTAATGTTGTCGGATTGTGTGTGTGTGTGTGTGTTCAGTAATGTTGTCGGAGTGTGTGTGTGTGTGTGTGTTCAGTAATGTTGTCGGAGAGAGTGTGTGTGTGTGTTCAGTAATGTTGTCGGAGAGAGAGTGTGTGTGTGTGTGTGTTCAGTAATGTTGTCGAAGAGAGTGTGTGTGTGTGTGTGTGTGTGTGTTCAGTAATGTTGTCGGATTGTGTGTGTGTGTTCAGTAATGTTGTCGGAGAGAGTGTGTGTGTTAAGTAATGTTGTCGGAGAGTGTGTGTGTGTGTGTTCAGTAATGTTGTCGGAGTGTGTGTGTGTGTGTGTTCAGTAATGTTGTCGGAGAGAGTGTGTGTGTGTGTGTTCAGTAATGTTGTCGGAGAGTGTGTGTGTGTGTTCAGTAATGTTGTCGGAGAGTGTGTGTGTGTTCAGTAATGTTGTCGGAGTGTGTGTGTGTGTGTGTTCAGTAATGTTGTCGGAGAGAGTGTGTGTGTGTGTGTTCAGTAATGTTGTCGGAGAGTGTGTGTGTGTGTTCAGTAATGTTGTCGGAGAGAGTGTGTGTGTGTGTGTTCAGTAATGTTGTCGGAGAGTGTGTGTGTGTGTTCAGTAATGTTGTCGGAGAGAGTGTGTGTGTGTGTGTTCAGTAATGTTGTCGGAGAGTGTGTGTGTGTGTTCAGTAATGTTGTCGGAGTGTGTGTGTGTGTGTGTTCAGTAATGTTGTCGGAGAGAGTGTGTGTGTGTGTGTTCAGTAATGTTGTCGGAGAGAGTGTGTGTGTGTGTGTTCAGTAATGTTGTCGGAGTGTGTGTGTGTGTGTTCAGTAATGTTGTCGGAGTGTGTGTGTGTGTTCAGTAATGTTGTCGGAGTGTGTGTGTGTGTGTGTTCAGTAATGTTGTCGGAGTGTGTGTGTGTGTGTGTGTTCAGTAATGTTGTCGGAGAGAGTGTGTGTGTGTGTTCAGTAATGTTGTCGGAGAGAGTGTGTGTGTGTGTGTGCTCAGTAATGTTGTCGGAGTGTGTGTGTGTGTGTGTTCAGTAATGTTGTCGGAGTGTGTGTGTGTGTGTGTTCAGTAATGTTGTCGGAGAGAGTGTGTGTGTGTGTGTTCAGTAATGTTGTCGGAGAGTGTGTGTGTGTGTGTGTTCAGTAATGTTGTCGGAGAGAGTGTGTGTGTGTGTGTTCAGTAATGTTGTCGGAGAGTGTGTGTGTGTGTTCAGTAATGTTGTCGGAGAGAGTGTGTGTGTTCAGTAATGTTGTCGGAGAGAGTGTGTGTGTTCAGTAATGTTGTCGGAGAGTGTGTGTGTGTTTGTGTTCAGTAATGTTGTCGGAGAGTGTGTGTGTGTGTGTGTTCAGTAATGTTGTCGGAGAGAGTGTGTGTGTTCAGTAATGTTGTCGGAGAGAGAGTGTGTGTGTGTGTTCAGTAATGTTGTCGGAGAGAGTGTGTGTGTGTGTGTTCAGTAATGTTGTCGGAGAGAGAGTGTGTGTGTGTGTGTTCAGTAATGTTGTCGGAGAGAGAGAGTGTGTGTGTGTGTTCAGTAATGTTGTCAAAGAGAGTGTGTGTGTGTGTGTGTTCAGTAATGTTGTCGGAGAGTGTGTGTGTGTGTTCAGTAATGTTGTCGGAGAGAGTGTGTGTGTTCAGTAATGTTGTCGGAGAGAGTGTGTGTGTGTTCAGTAATGTTGTCGGAGAGTGTGTGTGTGTTTGTGTTCAGTAATGTTGTCGGAGAGTGTGTGTGTGTGTGTGTTCAGTAATGTTGTCGGAGTGTGTGTGTGTGTGTGTTCAGTAATGTTGTCAGAGAGTGTGTGTGTGTGTGTTCAGTAATGTTGTCGGAGAGAGAGTGTGTGTGTGTGTGTGTTCAGTAATGTTGTCGGAGAGTGTGTGTGTGTGTTCAGTAATGTTGTCGGAGAGAGTGTGTGTGTTCAGTAATGTTGTTGGAGAGAGTGTGTGTGTGTTCAGTAATGTTGTCGGAGAGTGTGTGTGTGTTTGTGTTCAGTAATGTTGTCGGAGAGTGTGTGTGTGTGTGTGTTCAGTAATGTTGTCGGAGAGAGTGTGTGTGTGTGTGTTCAGTAATGTTGTCGGAGAGAGTGTGTGTGTGTGTGTGTGTGTGTTTAGTAATGTTGTCGGAGAGTGTGTGTGTGTGTGTTCAGTAATGTTGTCGGAGAGTGTGTGTGTGTGTGTGTGTGTGTGTGTTCAGTAATGTTGTCGGAGAGTGTGTGTGTGTGTGTGTTCAGTAATGTTGTCGGAGAGAGTGTGTGTGTGTGTGTTTAGTAATGTTGTCGGAGAGTGTGTGTGTGTGTGTTTAGTAATGTTGTCGGAGAGTGTGTGTGTGTGTGTGTTCAGTAATGTTGTCGGAGAGTGTGTGTGTTTGTGTTCAGTAATGTTGTCGGAGAGAGAGTGTGTGTGTGTGTGTTCAGTAATGTTGTCGGAGAGAGTGTGTGTGTGTTCAGTAATGTTGTCGGATTGTGTGTGTGTGTGTTCAGTAATGTTGTCGGAGAGAGAGTGTGTGTGTGTGTGTTCAGTAATGTTGTCGAAGAGAGTGTGTGTGTGTGTTCAGTAATGTTGTCGGATTGTGTGTGTGTGTGTTCAGTAATGTTGTCGGAGAGAGAGTGTGTGTGTGTGTGTTCAGTAATGTTGTCGGAGAGTGTGTGTGTGTGTTCAGTAATGTTGTCGGAGAGAGTGTGTGTGTGTTCAGTAATGTTGTCGGAGAGTGTGTGTGTGTGTGTGTTCAGTAATGTTGTCGGAGAGAGTGTGTGTGTGTGTGTTCAGTAATGTTGTCGGAGAGTGTGTGTGTGTGTGTGTTCAGTAATGTTGTCGGAGAGTGTGTGTGTTTGTGTTCAGTAATGTTGTCGGAGAGAGAGTGTGTGTGTGTGTGTTCAGTAATGTTGTCGGAGAGAGTGTGTGTGTGTGTTCAGTAATGTTGTCGGAGAGTGTGTGTGTGTGTTCAGTAATGTTGTCGGAGAGTGTGTGTGTGTGTTCAGTAATGTTGTCGGAGAGAGAGTGTGTGTGTGTGTTCAGTAATGTTGTCGGAGAGTGTGTGTGTGTTTGTGTTCAGTAATGTTGTCGGAGAGAGTCTGTGTGTGTTCAGTAATGTTGTCGGAGAGTGTGTGTGTGTGTGTGTTCAGTAATGTTGTCGGAGAGAGTGTGTGTGTGTGTGTTTAGTAATGTTGTCGGAGAGTGTGTGTGTGTGTGTTCAGTAATGTTGTCGGAGAGTGTGTGTGTGTGTTCAGTAATGTTGTCGGAGAGTGTGTGTGTGTGTTCAGTAATGTTGTCGGAGAGTGTGTGTGTGTGTGTGTTCAGTAATGTTGTCGGAGAGAGTGTGTGTGTGTGTGTTCAGTAATGTTGTCGGAGAGTGTGTGTGTGTTTGTGTTCAGTAATGTTGTCGGAGAGTGTGTGTGTTTGTGTTCAGTAATGTTGTCGGAGAGAGAGTGTGTGTGTGTGTGTTCAGTAATGTTGTCGGAGAGAGTGTGTGTGTGTGTTCAGTAATGTTGTCGGAGAGTGTGTGTGTGTGTTCAGTAATGTTGTCGGAGAGTGTGTGTGTGTGTTCAGTAATGTTGTCGGAGAGAGAGTGTGTGTGTGTGTTCAGTAATGTTGTCGGAGAGTGTGTGTGTGTTTGTGTTCAGTAATGTTGTCGGAGAGTGTGTGTGTGTGTTCAGTAATGTTGTCGGAGAGAGTGTGTGTGTGTGTGTTCAGTAATGTTGTCGGAGAGAGTGTGTGTGTGTGTGTTTAGTAATGTTGTCGGAGAGTGTGTGTGTGTGTGTTCAGTAATGTTGTCGGAGAGTGTGTGTGTGTGTGTGTTCAGTAATGTTGTCGGAGAGAGTGTGTGTGTGTGTGTTTAGTAATGTTGTCGGAGAGTGTGTGTGTGTGTTCAGTAATGTTGTCGAAGAGAGTGTGTGTGTGTGTGTGTGTGTTCAGTAAGTTTGTCGGAGAGTGTTTGTGTGTGTGTGTTCAGTAATGTTGTCGGAGTGTGTGTGTGTTTGTGTTCAGTAATGTTGTCGGAGAGTGTGTGTGTGTGTTCAGTAATGTTGTCGGAGAGTGTGTGTGTGTGTGTTCAGTAATGTTGTCGGAGAGTGTGTGTGTGTGTGTGTTCAGTAATGTTGTCGGAGAGTGTTTGTGTGTGTGTGTGTTCAGTAATGTTGTCGGAGAGTGTGTGTGTGTGTTCAGTAATGTTGTCGGAGTGTGTGTGTGTGTTCAGTAATGTTGTCGGAGAGTGTGTGTGTGTGTCTGTTCAGTAATGTTGTCGGAGAGAGAGTGTGTGTGTGTGTTCAGTAATGTTGTCGGAGTGTGTGTGTGTTCAGTAATGTTGTCGGAGTGTGTGTGTGTGTGTGTTCAGTAATGTTGTCGGAGAGAGTGTGTGTGTGTGTGTTCAGTAATGTTGTCGGAGTGTGTGTGTGTGTGTTCAGTAATGTTGTCGGAGAGTGTGTGTGTGTATGTGTTCAGTAATGTTGTCGGAGTGTGTGTGTGTGTGTGTTCAGTAATGTTGTCGGAGAGTGTGTGTGTGTATGTGTTCAGTAATGTTGTCGGAGTGTGTGTGTGTGTGTGTGTTCAGTAATGTTGTCGGAGTGTGTGTGTGTGTTCAGTAATGTTGTCGGAGAGAGTGTGTGTGTGTGTGTTCAGTAATGTTGTCGGAGAGAGAGTGTGTGTGTGTGTGTTCAGTAATGTTGTCGAAGAGAGTGTGTGTGTGTGTGTGTGTGTGTGTTCAGTAATGTTGTCGGAGAGTGTGTGTGTGTGTTCAGTAATGTTGTCGGAGAGAGTGTGTGTGTGTTCAGTAATGTTGTCGGAGTGTGTGTGTGTGTGTGTTCAGTAATGTTGTCGGAGAGTGTGTGTGTGTGTTCAGTAATGTTGTCGGAGTGTGTGTGTGTGTGTGTTCAGTAATGTTGTCGGAGAGTGTGTGTGTGTGTTCAGTAATGTTGTCGAAGAGAGAGAGAGTGTGTGTGTGTGTGTTCAGTAATGTTGTCGGAGAGAGTGTGTGTGTGTTCAGTAATGTTGTCGGAGAGTGTGTGTGTGTGTTCAGTAATGTTGTCGGAGAGTGTGTGTGTGTGTTCAGTAATGTTGTCGGAGAGTGTGTGTGTGTGTTCAGTAATGTTGTCGGAGAGTGTGTGTGTGTGTGTGTTCAGTAAGTTTGTCGGAGAGTGTTTGTGTGTGTGTGTTCAGTAATGTTGTCGGAGAGAGTGTGTGTGTGTGTTCAGTAATGTTGTCGGAGAGTGTGTGTGTGTGTGTTCAGTAATGTTGTCGGAGAGAGTGTGTGTGTGTTCAGTAATGTTGTCGGAGAGTGTGTGTGTGTGTTCAGTAATGTTGTCGGAGAGTGTGTGTGTGTGTGTGTGTTCAGTAAGTTTGTCGGAGAGTGTTTGTGTGTGTGTGTTCAGTAATGTTGTCGAAGAGAGTGTGTGTGTGTTCAGTAATGTTGTCGGAGTGTGTGTGTGTGTTTGTGTTCAGTAATGTTGTCGGAGAGTGTGTGTGTGTGTGTGTGTGTTCAGTAATGTTGTCGGAGAGAGTGTGTGTGTGTGTGTGTGTGTGTTTAGTAATGTTGTCGGAGAGTGTGTGTGTGTTTGTGTGTGTTCAGTAATGTTGTCGGAGAGAGTGTGTGTGTGTGTGTGTGTGTTTAGTAATGTTGTCGGAGAGTGTGTGTGTGTGTGTGTGTGTTCAGTAATGTTGTCGGAGAGAGTGTGTGTGTGTGTGTGTGTGTGTTTAGTAATGTTGTCGGAGAGTGTGTGTGTGTGTGTGTGTGTTCAGTAATGTTGTCGGAGAGAGTGTGTGTGTGTGTGTGTGTGTGTTCAGTAATGTTGTCGGAGAGTGTGTGTGTGTGTGTGTGTGTTCAGTAATGTTGTCGGAGAGAGTGTGTGTGTGTGTGTGTGTGTTCAGTAATGTTGTCGGAGAGAGTGTGTGTGTGTGTGTGTTCAGTAATGTTGTCGGAGAGAGTGTGTGTGTGTGTTCAGTAATGTTGTCGGAGAGTGTGTGTGTGTGTGTTCAGTAATGTTGTCGGAGAGTGTGTGTGTGTGTGTGTGTTCAGTAATGTTGTCGGAGTGTGTGTGTGTGTGTGTTCAGTAATGTTGTCGGAGTGTGTGTGTGTGTGTGTTCAGTAATGTTGTCGGAGTGTGTGTGTGTGTTCAGTAATGTTGTCGGAGTGTGTGTGTGTGTTCAGTAATGTTGTCGGAGTGTGTGTGTGTGTGTGTGTTCAGTAATGTTGTCGGAGTGTGTGTGTGTGTGTTCAGTAATGTTGTCGGAGAGAGAGTGTGTGTGTGTGTGTTCAGTAATGTTGTCGAAGAGAGTGTGTGTGTGTGTGTGTTCAGTAATGTTGTCGGAGAGTGTGTGTGTGTGTGTGTGTTCAGTAATGTTGTCGGAGAGAGTGTGTGTGTGTGTGTTCAGTAATGTTGTCGGAGAGTGTGTGTGTGTGTTCAGTAATGTTGTCGGAGAGAGTGTGTGTGTGTTCAGTAATGTTGTCGGAGAGAGTGTGTGTGTGTGTGTTTAGTAATGTTGTCGGAGAGTGTGTGTGTGTGTGTTCAGTAATGTTGTCGGAGTGTGTGTGTGTGTTCAGTAATGTTGTCGGAGAGTGTGTGTGTGTGTTTAGTAATGTTGTCGGAGTGTGTGTGTGTGTGTTCAGTAATGTTGTCGGAGAGAGAGTGTGTGTGTGTGTGTTCAGTAATGTTGTCGGAGAGTGTGTGTGTGTGTGTTCAGTAATGTTGTCGGAGAGTGTGTGTGTGTGTTCAGTAATGTTGTCGGAGAGTGTGTGTGTGTGTTCAGTAATGTTGTCGGAGAGAGAGTGTGTGTGTGTGTTCAGTAATGTTGTCGGAGAGTGTGTGTGTGTTTGTGTTCAGTAATGTTGTCGGAGAGTGTGTGTGTGTTTGTGTTCAGTAATGTTGTCGGAGAGTGTGTGTGTGTGTTCAGTAATGTTGTCGGAGAGTGTGTGTGTGTTTGTGTTCAGTAATGTTGTCGGAGTGTGTGTGTGTGTGTGTTCAGTAATGTTGTCGGAGTGTGTGTGTGTGTTCAGTAATGTTGTCGGAGTGTGTGTGTGTGTGTGTGTTCAGTAATGTTGTCGGAGAGAGAGTGTGTGTGTGTGTGTTCAGTAATGTTGTCGGAGTGTGTGTGTGTGTGTGTGTTCAGTAATGTTGTCGGAGAGTGTGTGTGTGTGTTCAGTAATGTTGTCGGAGAGTGTGTGTGTGTGTTCAGTAATGTTGTCGGAGAGTGTGTGTGTGTGTGTGTTCAGTAATGTTGTCGGAGAGTGTGTGTGTGTTTGTGTTCAGTAATGTTGTCGGAGAGTGTGTGTGTGTGTGTGTGTTCAGTAATGTTGTCGGAGAGTGTGTGTGTGTGTTCAGTAATGTTGTCGGAGAGTGTGTGTGTGTGTTCAGTAATGTTGTCGGAGAGTGTGTGTGTGTGTGTTCAGTAATGTTGTCGGAGAGTGTGTGTGTGTGTGTGTTTAGTAATGTTGTCGGAGAGTG
>NC_080712.1:34885024-34895024 GCF_019097595.1 Hemibagrus wyckioides | reverse complement strand
CACTTCACAACACAACAATCTAAACACCACAACTTCACAACACAACAATCTAACACCACAACTTCACAACACCATCACAACCTAACACCACAACTTCACAAACACCATCACAATCACTAACACCACAACTTCACAACACAACAATCTAACACCACAACTTCACAACACAATCACAATCTAACACCACAACTTCACAACACAACAATCTAAGACCACAACTTCACAACACCATCACAATCTAACACCACAACTTCACAACACCATCACAATCTAACACCACAACTTCACAACACAACAATCTAAGACCACAACTTCACAACACCATCACAATCTAACACCACAACTTCACAACACCATCACAATCTAACACCACAACTTCACAACACAACAATCTAACACCACAACTTCACACCATCACAATCTAACACCACAACTTCACAACACAACAATCTAACACCACAACTTCACACCATCACAATCTAACACCACAACTTCACAACACCATCACAATCTAACACCACAACTTCACAACACAACAATCTAACACCACAACTTCACAACACCATCACAATCTAACACCACAACTTCACAACACAACAATCTAACACCACAACTTCACAACACCATCACAATCTAACACCACAACGTCACAACACCATCACAACCTAACACCACAACTTCACAACACCATCACAACCTAACACCACAACTTCACAACACCATCACAACCTAACACCACAACTTCACAACACCATCACAACCTAACACCACAACTTCACAACACCATCACAACCTAACACCACAACTTCACAACACAACAATCTAACACCACAACTTCACAACACAACAATCTAACACCACAACTTCACAACACCATCACAACCTAACACCACAACTTCACAACACCATCACAATCTAACACCACAACTTCACAACACAACAATCTAACACCACAACTTCACAACACAACAATCTAACACCACAACTTCACAACACCATCACAACCTAACACCACAACTCCACAACACAACAATCTAACACCACAACTTCACAACACAACAATCTAACACCACAACTTCACAACACCATCACAATCTAACACCACAACTTCACAACACCATCACAATCTAACACCACAACTTCACAACACAACAATCTAACACCACAACTTCACACCATCACAATCTAACACCACAACTTCACACCATCACAATCTAACACCACAACTTCACAACACAACAATCTAACACCACAACTTCACAACACCATCATAACCTAACACCACAACTTCACAACACCATCACAACCTAACACCACAACTTCACAACACCATCATAACCTAACACCACAACTTCACAACACCATCACAATCTAACACCACAACTTCACAACACCATCACAATCTAACACCACAACTTCACAACACCATCACAATCTAACACCACAACTTCACACCATCACAATCTAACACCACAACTTCACAACACCATCACAATCTAACACCACAACTTCACAACACCATCACAATCTAACACCACAACTTCACAACACAACAATCTAACACCACAACTTCACAACACCATCACAACCTAACACCACAACTTCACAACACCATCACAACCTAACACCACAACTTCACAACACAACAATCTAACACCACAACTTCACAACACAACAATCTAACACCACAACTTCACAACACAACAATCTAACACCACAACTTCACAACACCATCACAATCTAACACCACAACTTCACAACACAACAATCTAACACCACAACTTCACAACACCATCACAACCTAACACCACAACTTCACAACACCATCACAACCTAACACCACAACTTCACAACACCATCACAATCTAACACCACAACTTCACAACACCATCACAACCTAACACCACAACTTCACAACACAACAATCTAACACCACAACTTCACAACACAACAATCTAACACCACAACTTCACAACACCATCACAACCTAACACCACAACTTCACAACACCATCACAACCTAACACCACAACTTCACAACACCATCACAACCTAACACCACAACTTCACAACACCATCACAATCTAACACCACAACTTCACAACACCATCACAATCTAACACCACAACTTCACAACACCATCACAATCTAACACCACAACTTCACAACACCATCACAACCTAACACCACAACTTCACAACACCATCACAACCTAACACCACAACTTCACAACACAACAATCTAACACCACAACTTCACAACACCATCACAACCTAACACCACAACTTCACAACACCATCACAACCTAACACCACAACTTCACAACACAACAATCTAACACCACAACTTCACAACACCATCACAACCTAACACCACAACTTCACAACACCATCACAACCTAACACCACAACTTCACAACACCATCACAACCTAACACCACAACTTCACAACACCATCACAACCTAACACCACAACTTCACAACACCATCACAACCTAACACCACAACTTCACAACACCATCACAACCTAACACCACAACTTCACAACACAACAATCTAACACCACAACTTCACAACACCATCACAACCTAACACCACAACTTCACAACACAACAATCTAACACCACAACTTCACAACACAACAATCTAACACCACAACTTCACAACACAACAATCTAACACCACAACTTCACAACACCATCACAACCTAACACCACAACTTCACAACACCATCACAACCTAACACCACAACTTCACAACACCATCACAACCTGACACCACAACTTCACAACACAACAATCTGACACCACAACTTCACAACACCATCACAACCTGACACCACAACTTCACAACACCATCACAACCTAACACCACAACTTCACAACACCATCACAATCTAACACCACAACTTCACAACACAACAATCTAACACCACAACTTCACAACACCATCACAATCTAACACCACAACTTCACAACACCATCACAATCTAACACCACAACTTCACAACACCATCACAACCTAACACCACAACTTCACAACACCATCACAACCTAACACCACAACTTCACAACACCATCACAACCTAACACCACAACTTCACAACACCATCACAACCTAACACCACAACTTCACAACACCATCACAACCTAACACCACAACTTCACAACACCATCACAACCTAACACCACAACTTCACAACACCATCACAACCTAACACCACAACTTCACAACACCATCACAACCTAACACCACAACTTCACAACACATCACAACCTAACACCACAACTACAACACCATCACAACCTTCACATAACAACTTCACAACACCATCACAACCTAACACCACAACTTCACAACACCATCACAACCTAACACCACAACTTCACAACACCATCACAACCTAACACCACAACTTCACAACACCATCACAACCTAACACCACAACTTCACAACACCATCACAACCTAACACCACAACTTCACAACACAACAATCTAACACCACAACTTCACAACACCATCACAACCTAACACCACAACTTCACAACACCATCACAACCTAACACCACAACTTCACAACACCATCACAATCTAACACCACAACTTCACAACACCATCACAATCTAACACCACAACTTCACAACACAACAATCTAACACCACAACTTCACAACACAACAATCTAACACCACAACTTCACAACACAACAATCTAACACCACAACTTCACAACACCATCACAATCTAACACCACAACTTCACAACACCATCACAATCTAACACCACAACTTCACAACACAACCTCACAACAGCAGATAAAATAAAGTTCGTTACATGTAGATGTGTATAATTACTAATTATTTATATATTAATTATCAGTTTCCTGAAAGAGATTCCACATGTCATTGTCATCAATCTGTGTGTGTGTGTGTGTGTGTGTATCTGGGTTAACACTATTATTAGCATTAGCAGATAATCACAGATGTAGGTCAGCTCTCTAGGGTACACAGAATATTTGGGTTGTGTGAGTGTGAGACAGAGCTGAGAGTTTCCATGGTAACAGTGTGATAAGAGTTAATGATTGGCCATGTGAGTCAGAAATACTTCTATCAGGGATGTTAGACACTGACCGCTAGCCGACAGGCACGGGTCAGTTGGTGCGATCAGTGAAGTGTCCAAATATTAAAGCAAGCAGGAAGAGCGACGAGAAAAGTGTCTGAATAACTGTTACTGGAAACACACACACTCTCTCTCGCGCACACACACACACACACACAGTGTAATGAGTGTGATTGAGTTTTGCAGTGTGTGTGATTAGATAGAGTGTGTATCAGATTACAGGTTACTCGCACATTATAACCAATTCACAAAGCACTTCCTGTGTGTGTGTGTTGGTTAGCTGTTATGAGGATTACCATTAGCAACAGGCTAACCATTCTACACAGAATAATGGATTTTGTCTGTCTGTGTGTGTGTGTGTGTGTGTGTGTGTGTGTGTGTGTGTGTGTGTGTGCGTGTGTGCGCGCGCGTGTGAGGGAGAGAGAGAACAATGAAACTTCAGACTAGACTGTACACCATGTTCCTCTGTTTACACACATTTGCTTGTTTGTGTGTATGACTGTGTGTGTGTGTGTGTGTGTGTGTGTGTGTGTGTTTTAGTTACGCACACAATAGATGAGTGGTGTATAATGTTGTCTCAGATGTAGTAGGATGAGTTTCGGTGTCTGATTCTGATCAGTAACATGATCCAACATTAACATTAAACACCACACTGATAACCTTCTCACACTTAACACTGAACACTGGTGTTTAATCTCATCCTGATCTCTACACTCTGGTGTTTAATCTCATCCTGATCTCTACACTCTGGTGTTTAATCTCATCCTGATCTCTACACTCTGGTGTTTAATCTCATCCTGATCTCTACACTCTGGTGTTTAATCTCCTCCTGATCTCTACACTCTGGTGTTTAATCTCCTCCTGAACTCTACACTCTGGTGTTTAATCTCCTCCTGAACCCTACAGTCTGGTGTTTAATCTCCTCCTGATCTCTACACTCTGGTGTTTAATCTCCTCCTGAACTCTACACTCTGGTGTTTAATCTCCTCCTGAACTCTACACTCTGGTGTTTAATCTCCTCCTGAACTCTACACTCTGGTGTTTAATCTCCTCCTGATCTCTACACTCTGGTGTTTAATCTCCTCCTGAACTCTACACTCTGGTGTTTAATCTCCTCCTGATCTCTACACTCTGGTGTTTAATCTCCTCCTGATCTCTACACTCTGGTGTTTAATCTCCTCCTGAACTCTACACTCTGGTGTTTAATCTCCTCCCGATCTCTACACTCTGGTGTTTAATCTCCTCCCGATCTCTACACTCTGGTGTTTAATCTCCTCCCGATCTCTACACTCTGGTGTTTAATCTCCTCCTGATCTCTACACTCTGGTGTTTAATCTCCTCCCGATCTCTACACTCTGGTGTTTAATCTCCTCCTGATCTCTACACTCTGGTGTTTAATCTCCTCCTGATCTCTACACTCTGGTGTTTAATCTCCTCCCGATCTCTACACTCTGGTGTTTAATCTCCTCCTGATCTCTACACTCTGGTGTTTAATCTCCTCCTGAACTCTACACTCTGGTGTTTAATCTCCTCCTGAACTCTACACTCTGGTGTTTAATCTCCTCCTGAACTCTACACTCTGGTGTTTAATCTCCTCCTGAACTCTACACTCTGGTGTTTAATCTCCTCCTGAACTCTACACTCTGGTGTTTAATCTCCTCCTGAACCCTACAGTCTGGTGTTTGGATGTTGTAGATGAGTCAGTAGAGGATCAGTGAGGCAGTTTTAATGACTCAGTAATGAACATCAACTGCTGAAGTTCTGATGGAATTCATATTGTAAATAGAGCACTTATTATTAATACAAACAACTGTGTGTGTGTGTGTGTGTGTGTGTGTGTGTGTGTGTTCTGAGAAGTTATTGACTCCTCCCTCTGCTGAAGTGAGTCTGTGTCTTTACGAAGGTGTGAAGCTGAGGGTCATGTTTTCTGTAAAACTGCCTTAAAAATAATGAATAAATAAATAAATATAAATAAATTAAACTCACGAATTCTAACAAATATGAACAGAAATAAATACAGAACTAAGCGTGTACAAGTACATGAATACAAATAAATAAACTTTTGATTGAGGATGTTGTTGAGAAAGAGAAAGGTGAGGTGTTTATTAAACACAGCTGTGTAAAGACCGCTTTATGAGTGTTTACCCCCCCACCACCCCCCACCCCACCCCCAGGTTGTGTAGTTTGACTCTGAAGAAGTTGGTGGTGTTGAGGGAGCTGGATAAAGAGCTCATCTCTGTGGTCATCGCCGTCAAAATTCAGGTGCATATACACAGTACAGGATTTATTTATCTGTTTGTTTGTTTATTTATTAGTTTGTTCTCACAGTAAGATGTCAGTAATTAGAAACTATAAATAAATAAATGTTAATATTGTATGAATATAAATGAGATACAGGTTGTTTATCTCCAGCGCTCAGTGTTATTTATATTTACACTCTCACATGAAGTTTTATTTAAATCTGTAAATATTCTGTAAATGTAAAGTGTGAATTCACTCATCCTCAGGGCTCTAAGCGGATCCTGCGCTCTCATGAGATAATGCTGCCCCCTACAGGCACTGTGGAGACTGACCTCGCCCTCACCTTCTCTCTGCAGGCAATACACACACACACACACATACACACCCATACACACTCTCTCTCTCACACACATACTCACTCACTCACACACACTCTCTCTTTCTCTCTCTCTCTTTCTCTCTCTCTCTCTCTCTCTCTCTCTCTCTCTCTCTCTCTCTTTCTCGCGCTCTCTCTCTCTCTCTCTCACATACACACCCATACACACTCTCTCTCTCACACACATACTCACTCACTCACACACTCTCTCTCTCTCTCTCTCTCTCTCACATACACACCCATACACACTCTCTCTCTCACACACATACTCACTCACTCACACTCTCTCTCTCTCTCTCTCTCTCTCTCTCTCTCTCTCTCTCTTTCTCTCTTTCTCTCACATCCCCACCCATACACACTCTCTCTCTCACACACATACTCACTCACTCACACACACTCTCTCTTTCTCTCTCTTTCTCTCGCTCTCTCTCGCTCTCTCTCTCTCTCTCTCTCTCTCTCTCTTTCTCGCTCTCTCCCTCTCTCCCCCTCACACACATACTTACACACTCTCTCTCTCACTCTCTCTCTCTCTCTGTCTCTCTCTCTCAGTCTCTTTCTCGCTCTCTCACTCTCTCTCTCTCACACACATACTTACACACACTCTCTCTCTCTCTCTCTCTCTCTCTCTCACACACATACTCACTTACACACACACTCTCTCTCTCTCTCTCTCTCTCTCACACACATACTCACTTACACACACACTCTCTCTCTCTCTCTCACACACATACTCACTCACACACACTCTCTCTTTCTCTCTCTCTCTCTCTCTCTCTCTCTCTCTCTCTCTCTCTCACACACATACTCACTTACACACACACTCTCTTTCTCTCTCTCTCTCTCTCTCTCTCTCTCTCTCTCACACACACATACTTACACACACAAACTCTCTCTCTCTCTCTCTCACACACATACTCACTTACACACACACTCTCTCTCTCTCACTCTCTCTCTCTTCCTCGCTCTCTCTCTCTCTCTCTCACACACACACACACACACACACACACACACACACACAGACATATACATATATAATAATGAGTGTTTCCTTACTACAGACTGAAAAACCTGAATTAATTTTTGTGTGTGTGTGTATGTGTGTGTGTGTGCAGTACCCTCACTTCCTGAAGCGAGAAGGGAATAAGCTTCAGATTCTGCTGCAGAGGAGGAAACGTTATAAAAACCGCACAATTCTGGGCTACAAGACTCTCGCTGTTGGATCTGTCGACATGGCTGAGGTGCTGATGCTACACTGACCCCCTGACTACACACTGTCCACTTACCCACAATCCACTGTGTTTCCCCTGACTACACACTGCATTACCCACAATCCACTGTGTTTCCCCTGACTACACACTGCATTACCCACAATCCACTGTGTTTCCCCTGACTACACACTGCATTACCCACAATCCACTGTGTTTCCCCTGACTACACACTGTCCACTTACCCACAATCCACTGTTTCCCCTGACTACACACTGCATTACCCACAATCCACTGTGTTTCCCCTGACTACACACTGTCCACTTACCCACAATCCACTGTGTTTCCCCTGACTACACACTGTCCACTTACCCACAATCCACTGTGTTTCCCCTGACTACACACTGTCCACTTACCCACAATCCACTGTGTTTCCCCTGACTACACACTGCATTACCCACAATCCACTGTTTCCCCTGACTACACACTGCATTACCCACAATCCACTGTGTTTCCCCTGACTACACACTGCATTACCCACAATCCACTGTGTTTCCCCTGACTACACACTGTCCACTTACCCACGATCCACTGTGTTTCCCCTGACTACACACTGCATTACCCACAATCCACTGTGTTTCCCCTGACTACACACTGTCCACTTACCCACAATCCACTGTGTTTCCCCTGACTACACACTGCATTACCCACAATGCCTTGTTGTGAAGGTCAGTTTTCTGGACGACGAGCCCAGGTTGATTCAGTAAAGTCTGAGTGTTTTGTGGTCATTAAACCAGGTAGAACCACAGATTCAGCACAGTGACTCCTGCTGCGTTTGTGTTGGTGTGTGAGTGATAATGTGCATGTTGCTATGACGACGTGTCCCACCTCGGAAAACTCTCCATGTGACGTGGAATAAAACCCGGATCCTCCATGACCCTTCAGCTCCAGTTCTGTTTAGTGTGTCAGAGAACCTAAAGCTCATAAACACTACTGTATCTGCACTCTTACACTTACAGGCCGGCTTCTGTTCGGTTCTGTTCGGTACACATTCTGTGTGTGTGTGTGTGTGTGTGTGTGTAGGTGATGCAGCATCCTGCAGATGGAGGACAGGTTTTGTCTCTGTGCAGTAATCAGAAGGAGTTGATGGGAAAAGTGGCAGAAATCTGGATTTACTCCCTCTGTAGCCAACCAATCGACCACGAGGAGGCGGGGCTAATGAAGATCAAACGTTCTGGTATAAACATACACACACTATGAGGAGTGCATGAGGAAGCAGAGCTAATGTCCCAGGTGTGGTGTGTGTTTGTTTATTTGAGAGTTTTGTGTTTGTAGAGAATTACTCAGAGGAAGAGTACGAGAGTTTCTCCTCAGAGCAAGAGGCAAGTGATGATGCTGCACACACACAGGTATACACACACATACACACACACACACACTCACAGGTATATACACACACACACACTCACAGGTATATACACACACACACACACACACACTCACAGGTGTACACACACACACACACACACACACTCACAGGTGTACACACACACACACACACACACTCACAGGTACACACACACACTCACAGGTATACACACACACTCACAGGTATACACACACACACACTCACAGGTATACACACACACTCACAGGTATACACACACACACACACACTCACAGGTATACACACACACACACACACTCACAGGTATACACACACACACACACTCACACTCACAGGTATACACACACACACACAAACACACTCACAGGTATACACACACACACTCACAGGTATACACACACACACACTCACAGGTATACACACACACACACACACTCACAGGTATACACACACACACACTCACAGGTATACACACACACACACTCACAGGTATACACACACACACACACTCACAGGTATACACACACACACACACACACACACTCACAGGTATACACACACACACACACACACTCACAGGTATACAGACACACACACACACACACTCACAGGTATACACACACACACTTACAGGTATATACACACACACTCACA
>NC_080712.1:34847524-34872524 GCF_019097595.1 Hemibagrus wyckioides | reverse complement strand
TCACTGATTCATACACTGACCCTTCAATGACCCTTCACTGACCCTTTGTGTCCATCTTAGTGCCTTTACTGTGTCTCTTTAGAGCTTATGAATAAGTTATTGTTTCATTCACTCAGTAAATGTATTTAAAAACAGATTTCAAGAGAAATGTTATGATTTATGAAAATAAACATGTCCAGTCCAGAGAGAGACCATCTGCTGGACATTTCAGTGAGTTCAGAGAAACCAGTGAGATTAACATGAGCGTATAAAACCTGAGGAGTAGCTCAGTTCACACTTCCACAAACACAACACACACAGCTCGTTTTAGTGCTCCAGACTTTACTTCCTCCCTCTGTCCAGTCCTGGGGTGAAGGGAAAGAAACAGTGAGTCAGCAGATACTCACTCCTTCACTTCCTTCAATTCCTTCACTTCCTTCGGTTCCTTCAATTCCTTCTGTTCCTTCACTTCCTTCACTTCCTTCGGTTCCTTCACTTCCTTCTGTTCCTTCACTTCCTTCACTTCCTTCGGTTCCTTCACTTCCTTCTGTTCCTTCACTTCCTTCACTTCCTTCTGTTCCTTCACTTCCTTCTGTTCCTTCTGTTCCTTCACTTCCTTCGGTTCCTTCACTTCCTTCTGTTCCTTCACTTCCTTCGGTTCCTTCACTTCCTTCTGTTCCTTCACTTCCTTAACGTTCTTTGGTTCCTTCACTTCCTTCACTTCCTTCGGTTCCTTCACTTCCTTCTGTTCCTTCACTTCCTTAACGTTCTTTGGTTCCTTCACTTTCTTCACTTCCTTTACTTCTTTCTGTTCCTTCACTTCCTTCTGTTCCTTTACCAGGTTCCCAGCAGGTTCAGAGTCAGTAGGTCCACCTCTCTCTTTGAGACATAAATAAAGGGGCAGATTCATCCAAAAAACATCCAACCCACTGACCTGCTCCTTCACAGCACACACTCTTTCTACTGAAGTCAGGGACAAGCAGCTGAAACAGTCACATGTTTTACACAAGCCTGATTTCAGCTGACCAGAAGCACGGGTCAGCATGGAGAAGGGAACCGGAATGATGAGAAGAACTGTTTAAAAACACAGAGCCAAACACCAAACTAACTCTCTCTCTGTAGGCAGGAGGTGAAGCAGGTCCGCAGAGGGAGGAGTACATCACTGAAAGAACGACAGACGAGCCGACCGCCGAATGAGAGAGCCAACAGTCTGGATAATGAACATCCGCTGCATACACACTGTCCTCTACAGGTACACATACACACACACACACACTGCCCTCTACAGGTACACATACACACACACACACACACACACACTGTCCTCTACAGGTACACATACACACACACACACACACACACACACTGTCCTCTACAGGTACACATACACACACACACACACACTGTCCTCTACAGGTACACATACACACACACACACACACACACACACACACACACTGTCCTCTACAGGTACACATACACACACACACACACACACACACACACTGTCCTCTACAGGTACACATACACACACACACACACACACACACACACACACACTGTCCTCTACAGGTACACATACACACACACACACACACACACTGTCCTCTACAGGTACACATACACACACACACACACACTGCCCTCTACAGGTACACACACACACACACACACACTGTCCTCTACAGGTACACATACACACACACACACACACACACTGTCCTCTACAGGTACACATACACACACACACACACACTGCCCTCTACAGGTACACACACACACACACACACACTGCCCTCTACAGGTACACATACACACACACACACACACACACACACACACACTGCCCTCTACAGGTACACATACACACACACACACACACACACACACACTGTCCTTTACAGGTACACATACACACACACACACACACACTGTCCTCTACAGGTACACATACACACACACACACACTGTCCTCTACAGGTACACATACACACACACACACACACACTGTCCTCTACAGGTACACATACACACACACACACACTGTCCTCTACAGGTACACATACACACACACACACACACTGTCCTCTACAGGTACACATACACACACACACACACACACACACACTGCCCTCTACAGGTACACATACACACACACACACTCACACACACACTGCCCTCTACAGGTACACATACACACACACACACACATACACACACACACACACTGTCCTCTACAGGTACACATACACACACACACACACACACACTGCCCTCTACAGGTACACAAACACACACACACACACACACACACTGTCCTCTACAGGTACACATACACACACACACACACACACTGTCCTCTACAGGTACACATACACACACACACACACACTGTCCTCTACAGGTACACATACACACACACACACACACACACAGTCCTCTACAGGTACACATACACACACACACACACACACACACACTGTCCTCTACAGGTACACATACACACACACACACACACACACTGTCCTCTACAGGTACACATACACACACACACACTGTCCTCTACAGGTACACATACACACACACACACTGTCCTCTACAGGTACACATACACACACACACACACACTGTCCTCTACAGGTACACATACACACACACACACACACACACACTGTCCTCTACAGGTACACATACACACACACACACACACACACACACACTGTCCTCTACGGGTACACATACACACACACACACACACACACACACACACACTGTCCTCTACAGGTACACATACACACACACACACACACACACACTGTCCTCTACAGGTACACATACACACACACACACACACACACACACACTGTCCTCTACGGGTACACATACACACACACACACACACACACACACACTGTCCTCTACAGGTACACATACACACACACACACACACTGTCCTCTACAGGTACACATACACACACACACACACACACACACACTGTGGGAGAGTTACCTACTACAGGTACACACACACACACACACACACTGTCCTCTACAGGTACACATACACACACACACACACACACACACTGTCCTCTACAGGTACACACACACTGTCCTCTACAGGTACACACACACACACACTGTCCTCTACAGGTACACATACACACACACACACACACACTGTCCTCTACAGGTACACATACACACACACACACACACACACACTGTCCTCTACAGGTACACATACACACACACACACACACTGTCCTCTACAGGTACACATACACACACACACACACACACACACACTGTCCTCTACAGGTACACACACACACACACACTGTCCTCTACAGGTACACATACACACACACACACACTGTCCTCTACAGGTACACATACACACACACACACACACACACACTGTCCTCTACAGGTACACATACACACACACACACACACACACACAGTCCTCTACAGGTACACATACACACACACACACACACACACACACACTGTCCTCTACAGGTACACATACACACACACACACACTGTCCTCTACAGGTACACATACACACACACACACACACACACACACTGTCCTCTACAGGTACACATATACACACACACACACACTGTCCTCTACAGGTACACATACACACATACACACACACACACACACTGTCCTCTACAGGTACACATACACACACACACACACACACACACACACACACACACACACACACACACACACACACACACACACACACACACACACACACACACACACACTGTGGGAGAGTTACCTACAGCAGGTACACACACACACACACACACACACACTGTGGGAGAGTTACCTACAGCAGGTACACACACACACACACACACACACACACACACACACACACACACACACACACACACACACACACACACACACACACACACACACACACTGTCCTCTACAGGTACACATACACACACACACACACACTGTCCTCTACAAGTACACACACACACACACACACACTGTCCTCTACAAGTATTACAAGTACACACACACACACACACTGTCCTCTACAAGTACTACAAGTACACACACACACACACTGTCCTCTACAAGTACTACAAGTACACACACACACACACACTGTCCTCTACAAGTACACACACACACAGTCCTCTACAAGTACACACACACACACACACACACTGTCACACACACACACACACACACACACTGTCCTCTACAAGTACACACACACAGTACACACACACACACACACATACACATACTGTCCTCTACAAGTACACACACACTGTCCTCTACAAGTACACACACACACACACACACAGTCCTCTACAAGTACACACACACACACACACACACACACACTGTCCTCTACAAGTACTACAAGTACACACACACACACACACAGTCCTCTACAGGTACACACACACACACACACACACACACACACACTGTCCTCTACAGGTACACATACACACACACACTGTCCTCTACAGGTACACATACACACACACACACACACTGTCCTCTACAGGTACACATACACACACACACACACACACACTGTCCTCTACAGGTACACATACACACACACACACACACACACACACTGTCCTCTACGGGTACACATACACACACACACACACACACACACACACACACACACTGTCCTCTACAGGTACACATACACACACACACACACACTGTCCTCTACAGGTACACATACACACACACACACACACACACACTGTCCTCTACAGGTACACATACACACACACACACACACACACACTGTCCTCTACAGGTACACACACACACACACTGTCCTCTACAGGTACACATACACACACACACACACACTGTCCTCTACAGGTACACATACACACACACACTGTCCTCTACAGGTACACATACACACACACACACACACTGTCCTCTACAGGTACACATACACACACACACACACACACACTGTCCTCTACAGGTACACACACACTGTCCTCTACAGGTACACACACACACACACACACACTGTCCTCTACAGGTACACATACACACACACACACACTGTCCTCTACAGGTACACACACACACACACACACACACACACTGTGGGAGAGTTACCTACAGCAGGTACACACACACACACACACACTGTGGGAGAGTTACCTACAGCAGGTACACACACACACACACACACACACACACACACACACACACACACACACACACACTGTCCTCTACAGGTACACACACACACACACACACACACACACACACACACTGTCCTCTACAGGTACACATACACACACACACACACACACACACACTGTCCTCTACAGGTACACATACACACACACACACACACTGTCCTCTACAGGTACACATACACACACACACACACTGTCCTCTACAGGTACACATACACACACACACACACACACACACACACACACACTGTCCTCTACAGGTACACATACACACACACACACACACACACTGTCCTCTACAGGTACACATACACACACACACACACACTGTCCTCTACAGGTACACATACACACACACACACACACTGTCCTCTACAGGTACACATACACACACACACACACACACACTGTCCTCTACAGGTACACATACACACACACACACACACTGTCCTCTACAGGTACACACACACACACACACTGTCCTCTACAGGTACACATACACACACACACACTGTCCTCTACAGGTACACACACACTGTCCTCTACAGGTACACACACACACACACTGTCCTCTACAGGTACACACACACACACACACTGTCCTCTACAGGTACACATACACACACACACACACTGTCCTCTACAGGTACACATACACACACACACACACACTGTCCTCTACAGGTACACATACACACACACACACACACACACTGTCCTCTACAGGTACACATACACACACACACACACACACACACACACACTGTCCTCTACAGGTACACATACACACACACACACACACTGTCCTCTACAGGTACACATACACACACACACACACACACACACACACACTGTCCTCTACAGGTACACATACACACACACACACTGTCCTCTACAAGTACACACACACACACACACACACTGTCCTCTACAAGTACTACAAGTACACACACACACACACACACACACACAGTCCTCTACAGGTACACACACACACACACACACACACTGTCCTCTACAGGTACACATACACACACACACACACACACACACACACTGTCCTCTACAGGTACACATACACACACATACACACACACACACTGTCCTCTACAAGTACACACACACACACACACACACTGTCCTCTACAAGTACTACAAGTACACACACACACACAGTCCTCTACAAGTACTACAAGTACACACACACACACACACTGTCCTCTACAAGTACTACAAGTACACACACACACACACACTGTCCTCTACAAGTACTACAAGTACACACACACACACACACACACTGTCCTCTACAAGTATTACAAGTACACACACACACACACACACTGTCCTCTACAAGTACTACAAGTACACACACACACACACTGTCCTCTACAAGTACTACAAGTACACACACACACACACACTGTCCTCTACAAGTACACACACACACAGTCCTCTACAAGTACACACACACACACACACACACACACTGTCCTCTACAAGTACTACAAGTACACACACACACACACACACACACACACTGTCCTCTACAAGTACACACACACACACACACACAGTCCTCTACAAGTACACACACACACACACACACACACACACACACTGTCCTCTACAAGTACTACAAGTACACACACACACACACACACACACTGTCCTCTACAAGTACACACACACACAGTCCTCTACAAGTACACACACACACACACACACACTGTCCTCTACAAGTACTACAAGTACACACACACACACACACACACACTGTCCTCTACAAGTACACACACACACAGTCCTCTACAAGTACACACACACACATACACATACTGTCCTCTACAAGTACACACACACTGTCCTCTACGAGTACACACACACACACACACACTGTCCTCTACAAGTACACACACACACTGTCCTCTACAAGTACACACACACGCGCGCACACACACACACACACTGTCTTCTACAGTTGAAAAAGTCTTTGATGTCTGAATCAGTTTGTTGATGTTGACTCCAGATTCCCCGTAAGACGGTGTACGATCAGCTGAATCACATCCTGGTGTCTGATGATCATCTTCCTGACAGCATCATCCTCATCAACACCTCTGACTGGCAGGGCCAGGTGAGTCTGACTTTCACCTGTCAATCACACAGGCTGTTGCTATGGAAACGTCAGTGGGACCTTCTCTCCAGCAGGGGACTGTTTATTTACAGATGTGCAGTTAAAGGATGAATCAGAGTCAGAGTTAAACTTAGATTTAGAAATGATTCAGAATCATCTTTACATCTTTAGAAAGATTCAGAGTCAGAAATGAATTTAGAGACATCAGACACATAGAGTCCGAATCTGAGTCTGAGAACGAGTCCGAGACTGAGTCCGAGTCACTCAGAAACAGAGTTAGAATCGGATGTTGATTCAGTAATAGAAATAGACTTCCTTAAATAATGTGTTAAACTCTCTGTATCTGTCTCTCTCCCTGTCTGTCTGTCTGTCTCTCAGTATCTGTCTGACGTCCTGCAGAATCACACTCTCCCTGTCGTGTGTACGTTCACCACAGCTGACGTTCAGGCTGCATTCAACACCATCATCTCACGAATACAGAGATTGTGAGTCTCTCTGTCTCTCTCTCTCTGTCTCTCTCTCTATCTATCTGTCTCTCTCTTTATCTGTCTCTGTCTCTCTCACTTTTGCAGTGTGTGTGTGTGTGTATGTGTGTGTGTGTGTACAGCTGTAACAGTAACTCCATCACTCCGTCCCCGGTGAAGATTGCAGTTGCAGGTGCTCAGCATTACCTGTCGTCTGTGCTCCGCCTCTTCGTAGATCATTTGACTCACAAGACTCCTGATTGGTTGGGCTACCTGCGCTTTCTCATTATTCCACTAGGTGAGTGGCGTGCGTGTGTGTGTCTGTGTGTGCGTGTGTGTGTCTGTGTTTGTGTGTCTGTATGCATGTGTGTCTGTGTGCGTGTGTGTATGTGTGTTTGTGTTTGTGCATGTGTGTGTTTGTGTGTGTGTGCGTGTGTGTGCATGTGGGTGTGTGTGTGTGCATGTTTGTGTGCGTGTGTGTGCATGTGGGTGTGTGTGTGTGCATGTTTGTGTGCGTGTGTGTGCATGTGGGTGTGTGTGTGTGTGCGCGTGTTTGTGTGCGTGTGTGTGTGCGTGTTTGTGTGTGTCTGTGTGTGCATGTGTGCGTGTGTGTTCAGTACTTTCTGAGCTGTCTGCTGTTTAACTTTCTTCATGGAGCTATCGTTTTGTTTTTTTTTATTTGTGTGTATGTGTGTGTGTGTGTGTGTGTGTGTGTGTGTGTGTAGGAGCCCACCCTGTGTCTGAATACTTGGCCAGTATTGATTACAGGTATAACAACCTGTTCAAGGACTCAGCATGGAGAGATTTATTCTACAAACCTGAAGCTCCAGTTATAGGTAACACACACACACACACACACACACACACACTCCTCTCTCTTTCACACTGTGGAGGTTTCACTACAGCTCAACTTTTCTGTGTGTGTGTGTGTGTGTGTGTCTGGACATCAGTGTGTTACTCTGAGGCAAAACAAACCCATAATCCTGCTCTCTGGACACATCAAACACTCATTCATTTATTCTATCTGATTAATGTTCATAATGTGTGTGTGTGTGTGTGTGTGTGTGTGTGTGCAGTGCAGGAGAATCCTGATGTAGTCTCCAGAGTAACTCAGTACATGTTGGGAGCAAATGGAGCATATCAGCTGCCCATAGCAGAGGCTATGCTAACATACAAGCAAAAGAGGTACACACACACACACACACACACACACACACTGTGTGTAGTGCAGTATTGTGTTATTAATTAATCACATGACTAAACCCCGCCCCCTCACCACCGAGCGTCTGTCATTAACAAGTTTATTGTGTTTGTGTTTTTCTCTGTGCGCTCTGAAGGAAAAAGAGTTTTCATTTTGATTTTGCAGTAAGGTACAGTGCTCTGCCTGCATGTACACACCTCCTCCTCCTCACTCCTCACTCCTCATCACTCCTCACACCTCCTCCTCCTCACTCCTCACACCTCCTCCTCCTCACTCCTCACTCCTCATCACTCCTCACACCTCCTCCTCCTCACTCCTCATCACTCCTCACTCCTCATCACTCCTCCTCACTCCTCACACCTCCTCCTCCTCACTCCTCATCACTCCTCACTCCTCATCACTCCTCACTCCTCCTCACACCTCCTCACACCTCATCACTCCTCCTCACACCTCATCACTCCTCCTCACACCTCATCACTCCTCCTCACTCCTCCTCACTCCTCACTCCTCATCACTCCTCCTCACTCCTCACTCCTCCTCACACCTCCTCCTCCTCACTCCTCATCACTCTTCCTCACTCCTCCTCACTCCTCACTCCTCATCACTCCTCCTCACTCCTCCTCACTCCTCACTCCTCCTCACACCTCCTCCTCCTCACTCCTCATCACTCCTCACTCCTCATCACTCTTCCTCACACCTCCTCACTCCTCCTCACTCCTCATCACTCCTCCTCACTCCTCCTCACTCCTCCTCACTCCTCATCACTCCTCATCACTCCTCCTCACTCCTCATCACTCCTCCTCACACCTCATCACACCTCATCACTCCTCCTCACTCCTCCTCACTCCTCATCCCTCATCACTCCTCACTCCTCCTCACTCCTCCTCACTCCTCCTCACTCCTCCTCACTCCTCATCACTCCTCATCACTCCTCACTCCTCATCACTCCTCACTCCTCCTCACACCTCATCACTCCTCCTCACTCCTCCTCACTCCTCCTCACTCCTCGTCACTCCTCATCACTCCTCACTCCTCATCACTCCTCCTCACACCTCCTCACTCCTCATCACTCCTCCTCACTCCTCATCACTCCTCATCACTCCTCACTCCTCCTCACACCTCATCACTCCTCCTCACTCCTCATCACTCCTCCTCACTCCTCACTGCTCATCACTCCTCCTCACACCTCATCACTCCTCATCACTCCTCCTCACTCCTCCTCACTCCTCCTCACACCTCATCACTCCTCCTCACTCCTCCTCACACCTCATCACTCCTCATCACTCCTCCTCACTCCTCATCACTCCTCACTCCTCATCACTCCTCCTCACACCTCATCACTCCTCATCACTCCTCACTCCTCCTCACTCCTCCTCACTCCTCACTCCTCATCACTCCTCACTCCTCCTCACTCCTCCTCACTCCTCACTCCTCCTCACTCCTCCTCACACCTCCTCACTCCTCCTCACTCCTCCTCACTCCTCACTCCTCATCACTCCTCTTCACTCCTCCTCACTCCTCCTCACTCCTCCTCACTCCTCGTCACTCCTCATCACTCCTCACTCCTCCTCACTCCTCCTCACACCTCCTCACTCCTCATCACTCCTCATCACTCCTCATCACTCCTCACTCCTCCTCACTCCTCCTCACACCTCATCACTCCTCCTCACTCCTCATCACTCCTCCTCACTCCTCACTGCTCATCACTCCTCCTCACACCTCATCACTCCTCATCACTCCTCCTCACTCCTCACTCCTCCTCACTCCTCCTCACACCTCATCACTCCTCCTCACTCCTCCTCACACCTCATCACTCCTCCTCACTCCTCATCACTCCTCCTCACTCCTCATCACTCCTCACTCCTCATCACTCCTCCTCACACCTCATCACTCCTCATCACTCCTCACTCCTCATCACTCCTCCTCACACCTCATCACTCCTCACTCCTCATCACTCCTCCTCACACCTCCTCACTCCTCCTCACTCCTCCTCACTCCTCACTCCTCATCACTCCTCTTCACTCCTCATCACTCCTCATCACTCCTCCTCACTCCTCCTCACTCCTCGTCACTCCTCATCACTCCTCACTCCTCATCACTCCTCCTCACACCTCCTCACTCCTCATCACTCCTCCCTCCTCACCTCTCACCTCCTCCTCCTCACACCTCATCACTCCTCTCTCCTCACTCTTCCTCACTCCTCCTCACACCTCATCACTCCTCCTCACTCCTCCTCACACCTCATCACTCCTCATCACTCCTCCTCACTCCTCATCACTCCTCCTCACACCTCATCACTCCTCATCACTCCTCACTCCTCATCACTCCTCCTCACACCTCATCACTCCTCCTCACACCTCCTCACTCCTCCTCACTCCTCATCACTCCTCACTCCTCATCACTCCTCCTCACTCCTCATCACACCTCCTCACTCCTCCTCACTCCTCCTCACTCCTCACTCCTCATCACTCCTCCTCACTCCTCATCACTCCTCCTCACACCTCCTCCTCCTCACTCCTCATCACTCCTCCTCACACCTCCACCTCCTCACTCCTCATCACTCCTCATCACTCCTCACACCTCCTCCTCCTCACTCCTCATCACTCCTCCTCACTCCTCACACCTCCTCCTCATCACTCCTCCTCACTCCTCACACCTCCTCCTCCTCGCTCCTCATCACTCCTCCTCACACCTCCTCCTCCTCACTCCTCATCACTCCTCCTCACACCTCCTCCTCCTCACACCTCCTCCTCCTCACTCCTCATCACTCCTCCTCACTCCTCACACCTCCTCCTCCTCACTCCTCATCACTCCTCACTCCTCATCACTCCTCCTCACTCCTCACACCTCCTCCTCCTCACTCCTCATCACTCCTCCTCACTCCTCACACCTCCTCCTCACTCCTCACACCTCCTCCTCCTCACTCCTCATCACTCCTCCTCACTCCTCACACCTCCTCCTCCTCACTCCTCATCACTCCTCCTCACTCCTCCTCACTCCTCACACCTCCTCCTCCTCACTCCTCATCACTCCTCACTCCTCCTCACTCCTCATCACTCCTCATCACTCCTCCTCACTCCTCACACCTCCTCCTCACTCCTCATCACTCCTCCTCACTCCTCACACCTCCACCTCCTCACTCCTCATCACTCCTCCTCACTCCTCACACCTCCTCCTCACTCCTCATCACTCCTCCTCACTCCTCATCACTCCTCCTCACTCCTCCTCACTCCTCACACCTCCTCCTCCTCACTCCTCATCACTCCTCATCACTCCTCCTCACTCCTCACACCTACTCCTCACACCTCCTCCTCACTCCTCACACCTCCTCCTCCTTACTCCTCCTCACTCCTCCTCACTCCTCCTCACTCCTCCTCCTCCTCCTCACTCCTCATCACTCCTCCTCACTCCTCACACCTCCTCCTCCTCCTCCTCCTCACTCCTCACACCTCCTCCTCCTCACTCCTCCTCACTCCTCCTCACTCCTCCTCACTCCTCACACCTCCTCCTCACTCCTCCTCACACCTCCTCCTCCTCCTCCTCACTCCTCACACCTCCTCCTCCTCACTCCTCACACCTCCTCCTCCTCCTCACTCCTCCTCACACCTCCTCCTCACACATCACTCCCCCTCACACCTCACTCCTCCTCACTCCTCCTCCTTCTCCTGCTCACTCCTCCTCCTCCTTCTCACACCTCCTCCTCCTTCTCCTCCTCCTCACTCCTCACACCTCCTCACTCATCACACTTCCTCACTCCTCCTCACTCCTCACTCCTCCTCCTCACACTTCATCTCCATCACTCCATCTCTCCATCACTCTCCTGTTACTGAAACATCCTCCAATCCTTTCACTTTATTTTCTCTTACTCACGCTCTAAACCCTTTTTTTTCTTTTTCCCTTCTTCCTTCCTGCACTTATTTCCTCTCCTTCTAAATTCCACACAAAGATTTACTGTAAAGACCGTCCTTCTAACATCAGGAGCACGCTTTCTCTGAAAAAGTGTATATCAGAATTATTGGCACCCTTCAGAAAAACGTTAAATAAAAGTAAATGATTAAATAAATAAAGTTTCCTCTTTACGACTTTGTGCACTTGTCTTATCGCTGGGGTGCAAATAGTTTTGAAACCTGTGTTTTTTGCTTTGTCACGTTTGTGCTAGAAAGGAGGCTCTGATGGAGAGCAGTCGGAATCACATACCGGCTCTCGTCCAATCAGCACTCATGACACCCAAACTGAATCAAATGGAATCATTTTGAATCAAACTGAATCAATTTGAATCAAGCAGAATTTAAACTGAATCAAACTCTATCAAGCTGAATCATTTTGAATCAAACTGAATCAAAACCTCAGTGATCGATTCTTCAAGTGTGTATTCAGTTTCCTCTCTTGTGTTCTGTTTAAACACTTCCCCTTGTTCACTTCCCCTTGTTCACTTCCCTGTGCTTGAGTCTCCTTGTCCCTCTTTAGGTCTGAATGTAGTCATATTAGGAGTTTAGGAGCTAATCTTACCCAAAAGGCTTTGCAGCAGTTTGAAACTGTTTCCTGTGTAAAGCTATTTGCAGTATAAAATTTTAAATCTTTAATTTATATTTCTTCATTCTCAGTTAACTAGTTAGCTAATCAGCACAAAGAGCATGCTTTTACATTATTACAGTTTAACTACAGTGACTAGCTCAGCACTGCGTCATCATGAATAAATTAAAGTGAACGCTCATGATGTGTGTTAATGGTGAAGCTCCGCCCACATTGACTTGGGGCAGATGAGGGAACGTGAAGGAGGGTGTGTTTAAAACTTCTCCTGATCTTCACCCCACCACTCGCTTACTTCTGTGTGTCTCTCATTTCATTACCTCCAGTCCAGACGAAGACTCGTGTCAGAAATTCATCCCCTTCATAGGGGTAAGTTTTACACACACACACACACACGCATGGCACCAGGGGAATAATCATGAGAATATTGTGGATATAAAGATGTTATTGCTGTGTGTGTAGATGGTGAAGGTGGGGCTGGTGGAACAGAGCTCTGCTGTATCAGGTCTGTCTCTCTCACACACACACGCGCACACACACACACACACACACACACAGCACAGGCTTGGGATCAGTGCCTTTTTCACATCATATATCCATCATTTCTGGATTGTTATCAGTAAATTTTGGTATAAATGCCAGTGGTTCAGTGATCCACAGTGTAGACCGACACGTATGTGATTAAAGCGCTCAGTCATGAGAGGAAGCGGTGCTCCACAGAGCTGAAGATGAAGTGCTCTGGCTCCCCTCTGTGGTCTCCCAAAGCTACTACACCAGGGACAATGTGAAACAGTTAAATCCCCTTATCACGTAAATCCTCAGCGTCTCAGAGAAACATCAAGTAAATAATCTGATGATCAATAATCAATACCTCCATTTTATATATTGCTTTATGACATAGTAGAAACAATATTTTATAGATCTGCAATACATGACAGACTGTCTGTCTCCTAACTGTCTACCTCTCTGTCTGTCTGTCTGTCTGTCTGTTGTTCTCTCTTCCTCTCTCTCTCTGTCTCTCTCACTTTCCCAGGTGACTCAGATGATGCAGCTCCATTAGCATCTCTCCTCTCCTCCACTCCTCCACAGATCTCTCCAGCTTTGAAAGAAGCTTCTCCCACTCCTCCGTCCTCTCCCTCCATCCACTCGTCCCTCTGCGGGTACACACACACACACACACACACTGCTCTCTCTCACTGACCCTGAGTATTCTGTCTGTCTTTAGTTATCTGTCTGCATTTTCTCTCTCTCTCTCTCTGTTTGAAATGTGTGTCATTTCCTGTATCTATGTTTTGGGGTGCAGTTCCCCTGGGAGTGGACAGGGGGAGCTGATGGGGCTGCAGGTGGATTACTGGGTCGCACCGTCAGAAAAGAAGAGAGACGTGGAGAAAAGAGATACAGTCACTAAAAACACGCTCAAGTGCACCTTCCGCTCACTTCAGGTTAGCCGCCTCCCACTGTGTGGAGCAGACGCGGGGCCAACCATGTCCATGAATGTTGTCACCAAGGAGAAAAACAAGAAAGGTGCAAATGTGATGATAATAATAATAACAATAATAATAATAATAATAATAATAATAGCTATTAAGGGTTGATTTGGAACAAAACAGTGTGTGTGTGTGTGTGTGTGCACGCATTAGTGATGTTTCTACCAAAGAAAACAAAAGATAAAGATGTGGAGTCAAAGAGTCAGGTGATTGAAGGAATCAGCCGATTGATCTGCACTGCCAAACACCAGCAGACCATGCTGAAAGGTAATCAATCAACCAATCAGTGCATTAACTCAAGCTCCTCATCAATATCACCTTCAATCAGCAGCAGTGTGTCATCCTCATACACAACTAAATAATTAGTCAATTAATAAACTCAGTTAGCACAGAGGAGCTGATCACATTGAGAGATAATGAATCAATCAATCAGTGGACTGAACTGCTTAGTTGATTCAGGTGTACTAATGATTTTTGTGAGTTGATTCATTTGAACTAATGATTTTTTGTGAGTTGATTCATTTGAACTAGCTGATTGAGATAATTGAACTGTGTGAGATTTGATTCAGTTGACTCACCATTGTGAATCAATTTTTTGATTCTTTGCTTTCTGTGTTAATTGTTAATTAACATCGCTTTGCCATGGTCACCCTAGTCCACTGACCGTCCTCGCTGTTTGTGTGTGTGTGTGTTTCTGAATGTTGAAGACTAAAGCACTTTTGTGTTAATTTAAGAATGTGTGTTTTACAGTGTCTGTAGATGGCGTGGATTGGAGCGATGTGAAGTTCTTCCAGCTCGCTGCTCAGTGGTCATCTCATGTTAAGCACTTTCCCCTTGCCATCTTCGGACACACCAAAGGACCCTACTGAGCTTTGACCTTTTGTGCCAGCTTCCTTTACCCTGCTCCTAGACCCCACCCCACTCCATCCTTTAAACTCTCCTGTGTTTTTAAGCCTAACTGAAGACTAATGAACTGATCGACTGATCATGTGGATTGATTAACTGGCTAACTGACACCTGTCCCAGTGTCCAGGAATATGCCAGGGTGTGATCTGCGATGGCAGGATGACAGAAACGTCACTCACTTTTATTTTACTGGACAGGTTTATCACTTCTCTCCTTCTGTTTGTGTGGCTGCTAAACATCAGGCTTCACTCCAGTAACACACACAATGATGCACTTTTCAATCCTGATTCGATTCATTTGAATTGCTCATGCACGTGAATCGAACTTTGTCACATTTTACTTGATTCACATGATTTCATGATTCAGCTTATTTAAGTGAATCATGCTTTGTGATATTTGATTCATTTGATTGACATGACTCACTTTTGATTTTTTCGAAACAAGCCATTGAAACGAATTGAACTGGGTTATGATTCACTTTATATTTTATTGTGTTTAAGTGATCATTAATGTCTCTTTTCTGCGTTTGCTCTAGTCTACTGTCTGTTCTCACTGTGTGTGTGTCTGTGTGAATGTTGAAGGGTAAAGCACTTTTTATGTGTTAATTTAAGAACAGCTTCCTGGCTCTTAGACTCTCACATGCCTGTTCGCATTAAAGCCATAAAACATGGACACTAGTGATAAATATTTAGTTTAATATTGTTTTATGTATTTATTTATTTTTATCAGCAGTGTTTGACCTGCAGCACAGGTTGTGTGTATTTATTAATGATGTTTCAGATGAAGTGTGTAAGCAAACAGAGAGCTTTCAAACACACACACACACACATGTTAAAGATGCACTATAAGAGGCTTGTAGCACAATTATAAACCCCTTATGAAGTGCATATGAAGAGCACTGTTACAGCATCATTACTGTCAGTATTTCTGCTCTTTTTTATCATTAAATTATTAATGAGTTTGTTCGGTTTAAATACTCCTTTTATTCCAATGAGCAGTGTAAAGATATGACCCTTGCTGAGGGAAAAAAAATAACATTTCCTTCCATTACATTACAAAATCTTGTGTGTTTATTTTATTCTTAAACACCACCGGACCTCAGTGAGAACAGATGGAACCTTTATGAGCAGATGACCACCAGATAAACCATCAGGAACCATTAGGTTCTACACCACATTCTATTAGACGACAGTTACAGCCCAGCAGTACCCCATTAGAACCCATTAGAACATGCTGGAAGTGTGTGATGTTTTAGTGGTGAGACGTCCGGCTAACGAGGAGGGACAATGCTCTAGAAGGTCGTGCAGAATCACACAAAATACACTCAGAGACAGTGTTTAAAAAAAAAACTGAAAAGTGAAAGCTCTCTCATGGTCAGTCAGGATATTAGCTAGTTTAGCGTACTACAAGGTCACCCAGCAATAAGGAATTGTGCTGTAGCGCTCTGGATGTCTGAATAAACTGAAGAACCAGGAAACACTGAGTGTGTGTGTGTGTGTGTGTGTGTGTGTGTGTGTGTGTGTGTGTGTGTGTGTGTGTGGAGCTGCAGGACTTTGGCATTCTTTTCACCTCATAAATGCTCCATAAAGATGTGTGTTCCAGTTTCTACAGCAGGAAGGACAGATGGGACATTATCTGGTCAATGTTTGTAAAAGTTAAGAAAAAAAAACAGTTTAAAATACTACCACTGTGTTTCCTGAACTGGGAAAAATAATAAACTACACACACTAACATGACTCTGTCTCATTACTGCTGCTCTCAGGACAACCTCATTATACATCACACACTTTACATGATATTTAATACTGACACACACACACACACACACACACGACAAAATAAAGTCAGAAGTTCGTTTATGTCTCTGGTCGAGCTTGGTAAACTAGCAACACACACACACTGTGTTTAATTACATTCAGCTTCACGGTTCTGGAAATGACACTCTATATTCTCTTTAGTTATTCAACAATATTTAATTTTTTCTATTATCAGTTTCTATTTATGAAAGTAAATTTTATTCTTCTATTATTGAGCTTCTTTACAAAAAAAACTTCGACAATGACGTAGAAGTCAGCTGGGCGCTCTGGCGTCAATGCGCATGCGCAATGGCACATCGAGAAGCCGGAAGTGAATGGCGGCGGTGTCAGAGGAAGAAACGCGAGAACAGCTGTGCTAAAAACACACACACACAGGCGCGTGCGCGCGCACAAAATGCCGTCATGGTCGTTGGTGTGAAAAAGCAGAGTGAGAGGTGAATAATAAAGAAGAGAGAGAGAAGATTCGGAGTGAGGGAGAGACAGACAGAGGATTAGGATGAGGAAGGCTCAGGGCTGCGGGATGCGCTGCTCACTGGGCTTCCTGACCCGCAGGATGGTGACCGGCCGCGAGCTGCTGAAGGAGGACTTCCAGAGGCGCAGACTGTCCGGCTGTAACAGTCTTTACCGCAGGGATATGCTCGGACACTACGGCTGTGTCAACGCCATCGAGTTCTCCAACAACGGGGGACAGTGGCTGGTGTCCGGTACACACACACACACACACACACACACACACACACACAGTATTATTGCATTTATTTATCAATCCCCATGTTGGAGTAGAGGTCAGTCCGTTTGGTTTCAGCTCGCTGTCATTTCATACCTCATTACTCGGTGGATAAGAAAAGCGAGTACAGAGTCAGTTCAGGAAATTACAACACACACTCACACACACACTCACACACACACTCACACACATAATGCATAAAACACTTCTTATTGTCCTTTACTGTTATGGACATAAAAATATCTGGCCACACACAAACACACTGTCTTGTCTAGGATTAAAGTCATCCTGGTGAAAGTGCACATGCACACATGAGAAACTCCTCATAAACTCTTCCCTCTCCTCCATTCAGCAAGTTTACTAAGCTACTGTCCGGTGTGTAGGTCAGACAGCATGGCAGCAGCAGTGTGTTTTAAGCCCTGAAGTGGTCTGCTCCTGTGAGAATACTGACCACCCCTCTACCTTTCACACACTGTCTCTCTCACTGACCCTGAGTATTCTGTCTGTCTCTAGTTATCTGTCTGTGTGCGTTTTCTCTCTCTCTCTCTCTCTCTGTGTTTTTATTAAACCTTTATTATAGATAAGTTTGCAGTTATGGCATTCAGCAGGCCCTTCTCCAGGACAGGGTTAAGGGCCTTGCTCAGGGGCCCAGCAGTGGCACCTTGGTGGTACTGGGATTTGAACTCATAACCTTCATCAGCCCAACACCTATCACTTCCTTTCTATAACCTTTTTTCTGTTGTCTCATTATCCAGTAATCATAACCGGTGTGTGTGTGTGTGTTTGTGTGTGTGTGTGTGTGTGTGTGTAGGTGGTGATGACCGGCGTGTGCTATTGTGGCACATGGAGAAAGCTCTTCAGTCTCATGCTAAACCTGTCAAACTGAAAGGGGAACACCTGTCTAACATCTTCTGTCTCGCATTCGACAGTACAAACACACACGTCTTCTCCGGGGGTGAGTCTGTGTCTCTCTCCCTCTCTCCCCCCCCCTCTCTCTCTCCCTATTTCACACACACACGCAAACACTTTTCTATCTAACCCTTTCACAGATCAGAGGGTGTAATGCAGTACAGGAGTAGTCTGAGTGTGTGTGTGTGTGTGTGTTAGGGAATGATGAGCAGGTGATTCTGCATGACGTGGAGCGAGGTGAGACGCTGAACGTGTTTCTCCATGACGACGCTGTGTACGGTCTGTCCGTCAGCCCTGTTAATGATCACGTGTTCGCCAGCTCCTCAGATGATGGCCGTGTTCTTATCTGGGACACAAGGGAACCCCCCCACGGAGGTACACACACACACACACAGAGTAGGGACAGACAGACAGACAGACAGACGTGTGGAGTTACTACTTCTTCTACTGCCTTCTAGGATCTCCCCTTACATCTGTGTGTGTGTTTCAGAGCCATTCTGCTTGGCGAATTATCCGTCTGCATTCCACAGTGTGATGTTTAACCCTGTGGAGCCACGCCTACTCGCAACGGCCAACTCTAAAGAGGGCGTCGGCCTGTGGGACATCCGCAAACCACGCAGGTCAGTGTGTATCACACCTCACACACACACGCGCATACCTCACACACACACACACACATACACACACCTCACACACATACACACACACATACACACACACTTCTTGTCAGTATGTATCACAGCCTTATTCATAACACATATTTCTCTCTCCCTGTGTGTGTGTGTACAGTTCTCTGTTGCGGTACGGGGGTTCTCTGTCTCTGCAGAGTGCGATGAGTGTGCGCTTTAACAGTGCAGGTACTCAGCTGCTGGCTCTGCGCAGACGTCTGCCCCCTGTCCTGTATGAGCTGCACTCCCGTCTGCCCAGCTTCCAGTTCGACAACCAGGGCTACTTCAACTCCTGCACCATGAAGAGCTGCTGCTTCGCAGGGGACCGTGACCAGGTAGTACACACACACTCTCACACACACTCACACACACACACACTCGTACACAAACACACACTCACACACACACTCATACACAAACACATTCACACAAACACACACTCACACACACACTCTCACACAAACACACACTCGTACACAAACACTCACACACACACTCATACACACACTCATACACAAACACACACACACACACACTCGTACACAAACACACACACACTCGTACACAAACACACACTCATACACAAACACACACACACACACTCTCACACAAACACACACACTCAGTTTTGTTTCTGCATGCTACAGTGTGTGTGTGTGTGTGTGTGTGTGTGTTGCAGTATATCCTGTCTGGCTCTGATGACTTTAATCTCTACATGTGGAAAATTCCCAACGACCCAGACTCAGGTTTGTTGGCTGTTTGTTTGTTGGTTTATTTATTTATTAATTATTGATCTGGTTATATAGATTCTTCTCTCTCTCTCTGTCTCTCTCTCTGTCTCTGTGCAGTGGGTCGAGTAGTTAACGGGGCGTTCATGGTGTTGAAGGGCCATCGCTCAATTGTGAATCAGGTCCGCTTTAATCCACATACCTACATGATCTGTTCCTCTGGGGTGGAGAAGGTTATCAAGGTCAGCACACGCACGCACATACTCGCACACACACACACACACACACACACACACACAAAGTAACACTGACATTCCTATATTTTTATTTATTTAACTGTCTGTCTCATTGTCCGTGTGTGTGCGCGCGTGTGTGCGTGTGCGCGCGTGTGTGTGTGTGTGTGCGTGCGCGTGTGTGTGCGTGTGCGTGTGTGTGTGTGCGCGCGTGTGTGCACGTCGTGTAGGTATGGAGTCCGTACCAGCAGCCGGAGTGTGTGGGTGATCTGGAGGGTCGGGTGGAGGATAAGTCTCGCTCTCTCTACACACACGAGGAGTACATCAGCCTGGTGCTGAACAGTGGCAGCGGCCTGTCACATGACTACGTCAGCCAATCAGAGCAGGAGGATCCACGCATGATGGCCTTTTTTGATTCGCTGGTGCGGCGGGAGATCGAAGGCTGGAGCTCCGATTCGGATTCCGATCTGAGCGAAGGAGCCATTCTGCAGCTGCATGCCAGGGGGCGTAGCCACACACGCTCCACCAACCACGGAGATTTGACAAATCAAACTCTGCCCACCGAAGCAATCGGCAATCGGCAAAGCGACTCAGATCACTCCTCTTCCACGTCATCCTCCTCGTCCTTATTGTCTGGTCCCGCTTCCGGGAGTGAGAGGGTAGATGCTGATGCAATAGGTTCACGCAGACGGAGAAGGGCGGGGTCACGACGAGCATCCGCGTTCCTTTTAGATGTGGGAAACGAGGATTCGGATTCCAGTAGTTTCTGGCTGGACCCGTTGCCGCGCCCACGTTCTCCGAGCCCACGTGAGAACTCCAGTCTGTCTAGGACCTCCAGTCCAAGCTCCTCCCCCAGCTCCTCCTCTACCTCCTCGTCCAATAGTGATGGAGAAGAGGCGGAGCTTCAGAGGAGCAGAGTGCGACAACGTAACGCAGCTAGGAAGCAGGGCCGTATGTGTTGGTCACGTTTAGACTCCGCCCACTCTCTTCAGAGCGCCACAGATTACAGCAGCTACCCAAAAATATCTCTTCACGATTCAACATCTCCTTCTTCCTCTGGTGAAGAGAGCCGGCCAATCAGAGGTGGGGGTAAAAATAAGGGGCATTGTGTTGCGTCTAGCCCTGGCCCTTCCTCAGAGAGCCATACAGAGACACACCTAGGGGTCAGAAGTCACCTCACTGATGTCATGGAGAGGGCGGAGTCAAGAATCGGTGAGAGGGAAGATCTGGGGGCGGGTAAAAGCAGCGAGGACGAATTGAACAGCTTGGAGCTGTATGGAAACTCCAGCGCTCACGATGAGAGCTGTATAGACTCAACTCTTCCGGAATCCTCCGAAGAGGCAGAGCCTGACTCTAAGCCAACAGGCTCTAGGACCGGAAAACGGACACGTTTCGGATCCGAGCCGGAGGAGGAGGAGCCTCAATCAGAAAAAAAGTTAAAGACATAATGTGATGAGAGAAACTGGCCTCCTGATTGGCCAGTTGATTTTGTGTGTTTTATTTACAGCGTGCCGTGTGTTTAGTGTTGAAGGCAGAGCAGCATTAAAAAAAACTTTATTTCTTTTAGATGAATGATCACCTCCATTTCATTTTATCCTTTATTTCAGCTGTTTTTTGGCTCACTTTGTAGGTGAAGGCTAACACTCGACAGGTCTCAAACTCATCCACTCATTTTAATGGGGTTTTTATTTTATTTTCTGTTTTTTTTTAAACTGCGTAACCTGCTCCAAATTCTAACGTTATTGGTCTTCGACATCAACAAGGGGTGGGGCTTAGCTTGCATTTAATTAACATAAAATACTGGTTAATTATATATTTCACCACACAGTATGTTGTTTAAAGCATGAGGCCATGTCCACCATGTAGCTAGCTAGCATTAGCTAACAATTATTGACTGATTAGATGTGATTTAAGCTCCGCCCGTGACCCCGAGACAACACTGACGTTCTGTACTGCAGACTGTAACGGCACACCTGAAAACTCACCTGTATCAGAGGGAGTGGGCATGGCTTTGAGTTTGCTCATAGACACAACCACTAGTCTGTGACACTGTGTGGGTGTGGCCTTGGAACAATAACTATGCTAAGCTGTCGGGGGAGATGCTCCGATTCCGTATTCAGCTGTGACATTTCCTTATTGTTCACATCGAGAGACGTTTATTCAGTTTCAGTATAAATGTAAAGTTTTAATGTAAATATAAAGGTAAATGCTCACCTATGGGGTAAATACATACAAAACTTTAATATTGTAATCATTTCTTTTCACAGTTTGCAATATAATCATAATGTTTATAAAGGAGGCTGGGGAGGGGGGAGGCGGGGCTTCAAAGCAGCATATGATGATGTCCTGAAACACAAAGCAGAACCATATATTCATGTATAGGCTCCACCCACTGTGTTACAGTTCTACCTAGACAGCCTTCATCCCAATGGAACATGACAGTATGTAACCAGCATACAAGTATTGTGTGTGGGTGGGGGGTGGGGGGGTATATATATTGTATATCTGAGATTTTTTCCAGATATGGTACTGATGTTCACCCCTCCCCCCACTCTCACACTGATGATGTCATCACTTATGGAGTGACAAGACACTAAAGAGTTTAAACGTTAATAATGTTATGATTGTTAATATTGTTAATGACATTAAGATTTCTGTTCAGGTTGATGATGTTATGTTTCTGAGGAGGAGGAGCTAGCTGTTATCATAACACCCTTTACGTTCTGCTCTGTTTAAAGATGATGCTCTGTGGACGCTGTTTCTATGGTAACCCTGCCACTATGCTATGCAGTGACATCATTAAAATTTGATTTGTGACTGTTCATAAGCCCGATTGTTCTGTGTGTGTGTGTGTGTGTGTGTGTGTGTGTGGAAGAATCGAAGCATGGTCTCCATGGTGATATTTAGAGACAAGACAGAATGCTTAGATCTGTCGTCATGGCAACACCGTGCAGGCTGAGTCCAGGCCATGTGTCTGGGGATTGTGTGTCCAGTGAGTGATGTGGTTTTTTTCTGCGGTTCCTTGTTCTGCCGTGATCCTGGAACAGCTTCCACGTGTTTCCTGTGTGTTTTTGTCCAACATCATAACAGATATGTACACAATTTCTCCAGATATTTAGTCACTGCATGTACAGGAGTATAAACATGTGTGTAAATGATGGTAAATCAGTGTGTTATGAATATTAATAAGTGAATATTAGTGAAAGTTGAGGAGTGTGCAGGGTGAGCAGGGCTGTGGACCAGAGACCACCGAGTGTAGAGAATACTGTAGGATTAGTGCATGATGATCGTCTCAATTTTATTAACTCCTCGTTATAGCTAGGTCATGTCCCAAAATCTCTTAAGTTAGCAGTTATTAAGCCTCTTCTTAAGAAACCAAAACTAGACCCTGATGAAATATCAAATTACAGACAGATTTCAAACCTTCCGTTTATATAAAAAATATTAGAAAAGGTGTCAGCCCAATTATGCTCCTTCCTACAGGAAAACAATATCCTTGAAGAATTTCAGTCAGGTTTCAGGCCTCATCATAGTACAGAAACTGCACTAGTTAAAATCACTAATGACTTGTTTTTAGCTTCGGACCAAGGCTGCATCTCCATTTTAGTCCTGCTTGATCTTAGTGCTGCATTCCACACTATAGATCATAACATTCTCATAGATCGCTTACAAAATCACACAGGTATGCAGGGACAGGCATTAAAATGGTTTAGATCCTACCGGTCTGATCCATACCACTTTGTAGATTTAAATGGAGAACTGTTCAGTGTAGTGCCAGTGAAATACGGGGTCCCACAAGGGTCAGTATTAGGACCTCTGCTTTTCCCAGTATACATGCTTCCATTGGGTAACATCATTAGAAGGCATGGGATTAGTTTCCATTGTTATGCCGATGATACCCAGTTATATATTTCATCAAAACCAGATGAAATATCTAGTTTGTCTAGACTAACTGAATGTGTTATCACTCAGTGTTAAC
>NC_080712.1:34817524-34830024 GCF_019097595.1 Hemibagrus wyckioides | reverse complement strand
TGATGAGTGTGTAGTGATGAGTGTGTAGAGTTGTGTAGTGATGAGTGTGTAGTGATGAGTGTGTAGTGATGAGTGTGTAGAGTTGTGTAGTGATGAGTGTGTAGTGATGAGCTTAGAGTGTATTATTCTCTTGTGTCTCTCTCTCTCTCTCTCTCTCTCTCTCTCCTCACTCTGTAGGAGAGCGCCTTGCGAAGCCGGAGAGAGGGAAGATGAGAGTGCATAAAATATCGAATGTGAACAAAGCTTTAAACTTCATCACCAGTAAAGGAGTTAAACTGGTGTCCATTGGAGCAGAAGGTATGGGGAAACACACACACACACATCTACACACACATACACACATCCACACACACACACATCCACACACACATCTACACACATCCACACACACACACATCCACACACACATCTACACACATCCACACACACACACACAAACACGCAGACACATACACACTACATACTACACTCTACACACACACACACACACACACAAGAGCTGGACTAATTGACTAGTTGTTGTTGATGTTTGTGTTGATGTTTGTGTTGTTTGTGTTTATGCTTGTGTTGATGTTTGTGTTGATGTTTGTGTTGATGTTGATGTTTGTGTTGATGTTTGTGTTGATGTTTGTGTTGATGTTGATGTTTGTGTTGATGTTTGTGTTGTTGTTGATGTTTGTGTTGATGTTTGTGTTAATGTTTGTGTTGATGTTGATGTTTATGTTGATGTTTGTGTTGTTGTTGATGTTTGTGTTGATGTTTATGTTGATGTTTGTGTTGTTGTTGATGTTTGTGTTGATGTTTGTGTTGATGTTGATGTTTGTGTTGTTGATGTTTGTGTTGATTGTGTTGTTTGTGTTTATACTTGTGTTGATGTTTGTGTTGATGTTTGTGTTGATGTTTGTGTTGTTGTTGATCTCTGTGTTGATGTTTGTGTTGTTGTTGATGTTTGTGTTGATGTTGATGTTTGTGTTGATGTTTGTGTTGTTGTTTGTGTTGATATTTGTGTTATTGTTGATGTCTGTGTTGATATTTGTGTTGTTGTTGATGTCTGTGTTGATGTCTGTGTTGATGTTTGTGTTGATGTTTGTGTTGATGTTTGTGTTGTTGTTGATGTCTGTGTTGATGTCTGTGTTGATATTTGTGTTGTTGTTGATGTCTGTGTTGATGTCTGTGTTGATGTTTGTGTTGATGTTTGTTTTGATGTTTGTGTTGTTGTTGATGTTTGTGTTGATGTTTGTTTTGATGTTTGTGTTGTTGTTGATGTCTGTGTTGATGTTTGTGTTGTTGTTGATGTCTGTGTTGATATTGATGTTTGTGTTGATGTTTGTGTTGTTGATGTCTGTGTTGATGTTTGTGTTGTTGTTGATGTTTGTGTTGATGTTTGTTTTGATGTTTGTGTTGATGCTTGTCCTGATGTTTGTGTTGTTGTTGATGTCTGTGTGGATGTTTGTGTTGATCTCTGTGTTGATGTTTGTATTGTTGTTGATGTTTGTGTTGATGTTTGTGTTGTTGATCTCTGTGTTGATGTTTGTGTTGTTGTTGATGTCTGTGTTGATGTTTGTGTTGTTGATGTCTGTGTTGATGTTTGTGTTGTTGATGTCTGTGTTGATGTTTGTGTTGGTGATGTCTGTGTTGATGTTTGTGTTGATCTCTGTGTTGATGTTTGTGTTGGTGATGTCTGTGTTGATGTTTGTGTTGTTGATGTCTGTGTTGATGTTTGTGTTGGTGATGTCTGTGTTGATGTTTGTGTTGGTGATGTCTGTGTTGATGTTTGTGTTGTTGATGTCTGTGTTGATGTTTGTGTTGGTGATGTCTGTGTTGATGTTTGTGTTGTTGATGTCTGTGTTGATGTTTGTGTTGGTGATGTCTGTGTTGATGTTTGTGTTGTTGATGTCTGTGTTGATGTTTGTGTTGTTGATGTCTGTGTTGATGTTTGTGTTGGTGATGTCTGTGTTGATGTTTGTGTTGGTGATCTCTGTGTTGATGTTTGTGTTGGTGATGTCTGTGTTGATGTTTGTGTTGATGTTTGTGTTGGTGATCTCTGTGTTTGTGTTGGTGATCTCTGTGTTGATGTTTGTGTTGGTGATGTCTGTGTTGATGTTTGTGTTGGTGTCTGTGTTGATGTTTGTGTTGTTGATGTCTGTGTTGATGTTTGTGTTGGTGATGTCTGTGTTGATGTTTGTGTTGGTGTCTGTGTTGATGTTTGTGTTGGTGATCTCTGTGTTGATGTTTGTGTTGGTGATGTCTGTGTTGATGTTTGTGTTGATGTTTGTGTTGGTGATCTCTGTGTTGATGTTTGTGTTGATGTTTGTGTTGTTGTTGATGTTTGTGTTGATGTTTGTGTTGTTGTTGATGTCTGTGTTGATATTTGTGTTGATCTCTGTGTTGATGTTTGTGTTGTTGTTGATGTCTGTGTTGATATTTGTGTTGATCTCTGTGTTGATGTTTGTGTTGATGTTTGTGTTGTTGATGTTTGTGTTGATGTTTGTGTTGTTGTTGATGTCTGTGTTGATGTTTGTGTTGTTGTTGATGTCTGTGTTGATGTTTGTGTTGTTGATGTCTGTGTTGATGTCTGTGTTGATGTTTGTGTTGTTGATGTCTGTGTTGATGTTTGTGTTGATGGTGTCTGTGTTGATGTTTGTGTTGATGGTGTCTGTGTTGATGTTTGTGTTGATGGTGTTTGTGTTGATGTTTGTGTTGATGGTGTTTGTGTTGATGTTTGTGTTGATGTTTGTGTTGATGGTGTTTGTGTTGATGTTTGTGTTGATGGTGTTTGTGTTGATGTTTGTGTTGATGGTGTTTGTGTTGATGTTTGTGTTGATGGTGTTTGTGTTGATGTTTGTGTTGGTGATGTCTGTGTTGATGTTTGTGTTGGTGATGTCTGTGTTGATGTTTGTGTTGATGTTTGTGTTGTTGTTGATGTCTGTGTTGATGTTTGTGTTGTTGTTGATGTCTGTGTTGATGTTTGTGTTGTTGATGTCTGTGTTGATGTCTGTGTTGATGTTTGTGTTGTTGATGTCTGTGTTGATGTTTGTGTTGATGTTTGTGTTGTTGATGTCTGTGTTGATGATGTCTGTGTTGATGTTTGTGTTGTTGTTGATGTCTGTTTTGATGTTTGTGTTGTTGTTGATGTCTGTGTTGATGTCTGTGTTGATCTCTGTGTTGATGTTTGTGTTGTTGATGTCTGTGTTGATGTTTGTGTTGATGTTTGTGTTGTTGATGTCTGTGTTGATGTTGATGTTTGTGTTGTTGTTGATGTCTGATGTTTGTGTTGTTGTTGATGTCTGTGTTGATGTTTGTGTTGTTGATGTCTGTGTTGATGTTGATGTTTGTGTTGTTGTTGATGTTTGTGTTGTTGATGTCTGTGTTGATGTTTGTGTTGTTGTTGATGTCTGTGTTGATGTTTGTGTTGTTGATGTCTGTGTTGATGATGTCTGTGTTGATGTTTGTGTTGTTGTTGATGTCTGTGTTGATGTTTGTGTTGATCTCTGTGTTGATGTTTGTGTTGTTGTTGATGTTTGTGTTGATGTTTGTGCTGTTGTTGATGTCTGTGTTGATGTTTGTGTTGATGTTTGTGTTGTTGATGTCTGTGTTGATGTTTGTGTTGTTGTTGATGTTTGTGTTGTTGATGTCTGTGTTGATGTTTGTGTTGTTGTTGATGTCTGTGTTGATGTTTGTGTTGTTGATGTCTGTGTTGATGATGTCTGTGTTGATGTTTGTGTTGTTGTTGATGTCTGTGTTGATGTTTGTGTTGATCTCTGTGTTGATGTTTGTGTTGTTGTTGATGTCTGATGTTTGTGTTGTTGTTGATGTCTGTGTTGATGTTTGTGTTGTTGATGTTTGTGTTGATGTTGATGTTTGTGTTGTTGTTGATGTTTGTGTTGTTGATGTCTGTGTTGATGTTTGTGTTGTTGTTGATGTCTGTGTTGATGTTTGTGTTGTTGATGTCTGTGTTGATGTTGATGTTTGTGTTGTTGTTGATGTTTGTGTTGTTGTTGATGTCTGTGTTGATGTTTGTGTTGTTGATGTCTGTGTTGATGTTGATGTTTGTGTTGTTGTTGATGTTTGTGTTGTTGATGTCTGTGTTGATGTTTGTGTTGTTGTTGATGTCTGTGTTGATGTTTGTGTTGTTGATGTCTGTGTTGATGTTGATGTTTGTGTTGTTGATGTTTGTGTTGTTGATGTCTGTGTTGATGTTTGTGTTGTTGTTGATGTCTGTGTTGATGTTTGTGTTGTTGATGTCTGTGTTGATGATGTCTGTGTTGATGTTTGTGTTGTTGTTGATGTCTGTGTTGATGTTTGTGTTGATCTCTGTGTTGATGTTTGTGTTGTTGTTGATGTTTGTGTTGATGTTTGTGTTGTTGTTGATGTCTGTGTTGATGTTTGTGTTGATGTTTGTGTTGTTGATGTCTGTGTTGATGTCTGTGTTGATGTTTGTGTTGATCTCTGTGTTGATGTTTGTGTTGTTGTTGATGTCTGTGTTGATGTTTGTGTTGATGTTTGTGTTGTTGTTGATGTCTGTGTTGATGTCTGTGTTGATGTTTGTGTTGTTGTTGATGTCTGTGTTGATGTCTGTGTTGATGTTTGTGTTGATGTTTGTGTTGTTGATGTCTGTGTTGATGTTTGTGTTGTTGTTGATCTCTGTTTTGATGTTTGTGTTGTTGTTGATGTCTGTGTTGATGTCTGTGTTGATGTTTGTGTTGTTGATGTCTGTGTTGATGTCTGTGTTGATGTTTGTGTTGATCTCTGTGTTGATGTTTGTGTTGTTGTTGATGTTTGTGTTGTTGTTGATGTCTGTGTTGATGTTTGTGTTGTTGATGTCTGTGTTGATGATGTCTGTGTTGATGTTTGTGTTGTTGTTGATCTCTGTTTTGATGTTTGTGTTGTTGTTGATGTCTGTGTTGATGTCTGTGTTGATGTTTGTGTTGTTGATGTCTGTGTTGATGTCTGTGTTGATGTTTGTGTTGTTGATGTCTGTGTTGATGTTTGTGTTGTTGATGTCTGTGTTGATGTTTGTGTTGTTGATGTCTGTGTTGATGTTTGTGTTGATGTTTGTGTTGTTGTTGATGTCTGATGTTTGTGTTGTTGTTGATGTCTGTGTTGATGTTGATGTTTGTGTTGTTGTTGATGTCTGTGTTGATGTCTGTGTTGATGTTGGTGTTGTTGTTGATCTCTGTGTTGATGTTTGTGTTGATGTTGATGTTTCCTCTGTTAGAGATTGTTGATGGGAACGCTAAGATGACTCTGGGAATGATCTGGACCATCATCCTTCGCTTTGCCATCCAGGACATCTCAGTGGAGGGTGCGTGTCTTTCTGCTAATACAGTAACTAAAAGGCTAATGCTGCTAGCTCCACATGCTAATAATGAATCCTGAGGAACTTGATGCTGTAAGAACAACACAGGAAGCTAACATAGCTAATATAGAAAGCTAACATAGCTAATACAGAAAGCTAACATAGCTAAGACAGAAAGCTAACATAGCTAATAAAGCTAACATGGCTAATACAGAAAGCTAACATGGCTAATACAGAAAGCTAACAAAGCTAATAAAACTAACATGGCTAATACAGAAAGCTAACATGGCTAATATAGAAAGCTAACATAGCTAATAAAGCTAACAGGGCTAATACAGAAAGCTAACATGGCTAATACAGAAAGCTAACATGGCTAATACAGAAAGCTAATATGGCTAATACAGAAAGTTAAACCTGCTGATAAAATGGCTAATGCTGCTAATAAACACGGCTAACAGCTCATTAAAGTCTCTAACATTATTATCTCCTTTTTACAGAAACTTCGGCCAAAGAGGGACTGCTGCTGTGGTGCCAGAGGAAAACTGCTCCATACAAAAACGTCAACATCCAGAACTTCCACATCAGGTGTGTGTGTGTGTGTGTGTGTGTGTGTGTGTGTTATTGTCTACACACACACACACACACACACACATCCTGTCTACATTCTCCCTCCCTTCCTCTGCAAGTAGAAACCAGATAAGCTGTGTGTGTTGCCATAGTGATATTTAGCTGTGTTTGCTTAGTGTGTGTGTGTGTATGTGTGTGTATGTGTGTGTGTGTAGATGATGAGTGTATAGTGAGAGTGAAATTTGTGACCTAAATGAAATTTGATCATGGATTATAAAGAGTTTAAATTCTCTGTTAGTGCTCGAATAAAAGTGATGCTGTGTTTAAAGCTGGACGATTCCCCGGTCAGCTCAGCACTATAACCTGTGTTGAATTCCCCGGTCAGCTCAGCACCTCAGAGTCAGAGCCTGTGTTGAATTTTTAATTTAAAGGAAGTGGGAATGAGAATCATAATATTTTTTATTCCTCTCTCTCTCTCTCTCTCTCTCTCTCTCCCAGCTGGAAGGATGGTTTGGGATTCTGTGCTCTGATCCATCGGCATCGTCCAGAGCTCATAGATTACGGAAAACTGCGCAAGGTGACCATCAACACCAAAAAAAGGAGCACAAATGATTTTACTTCAGCTGCATTTACCTCCTCTGGACATTCAGATCAAATCTGACCAGATGTTATTATTACCCAGGGGTCAGAGGTCAGGCAGTGCTGACAGGATGTGTTTTTTCCTCCTCTACAGGATGACCCTATGACTAACCTGAACACTGCGTTCGATGTGGCAGAGAAATACCTCGACATCCCTAAAATGCTGGATGCAGAGGGTAAGACGTGTTTAGTGAGATCACGTGTACAGCATCTGGGTGTTGCCTTCGTCCAGAGACTCACACATTCATCATATTTTATACAACTGGTCAGTTAAGGGTCAAGGGCCTTGGTGGCCCTGGGATTTGAGCTCACAGTCTTCTGATCAGTTGTCCCTCTAATCAGGAGGGACCTGGTACTTAAAACATAGGAAGGAGTGATGAAGGCTGGACGTAAAGAGGGGGCTGTGAAGCGGAGTACGGAGAGATTAGTTCAAAGAGAGACCAGAAGAGAAGCAGTAAAGTGTAGTCCGGTGTGCTGGAAGGTAAGTACTGAGATCCTGTTAAGGTCTGAGTGATGAGAGTGAAGGTAGTGAGAAGCATGTCAGAGTCTGGACTCATCCAGGAACTGCTGAAACATCTGTCTGAACATGTGCTGATGTTTTACTCCAACATTTTATCCCAGTTTATCAGAGTTACACGTCTGACAGACAGAATAATGGTCAGGTGATGCTCTCCAGTCGTCTCAGCAGGTCTCCGGTCAGCCATGAACAAGTTCTGAGTTTGTGACGATAAAATCCCTCAACACTCATCATCAGATTCTCTCTCTCTCTCTTTCTCTCTCTCTCTCACACACTGTTTCTCTCTCTCTCTCACACTCTCTCTCTCTCTCTCTCTCTCACACTCTCTCTCTCTCTCTCTCTCTCTCTCTCTCTCACACACTCTCTCTCTCTCTCTCTCTCTCTCTCTCTCTCTCTCTCTCTCTCTCTCTCTCTCTCTCTCTCTCTCTCTCTCTCTCTCTCTCTCTCTCTCTCTCTCTCTCTCTCTCTCACACTCTCTCTCTCTCTCTCTCTCACTCTCTCTCTCTCTCTCTCTCTCTCTCTCTCTCTCTCTCTCTCTCTCTCTCTCTCTCTCTCTCTCTCTCTCTCACACTCTCTCTCTCTCTCTCTCTCTCTCTCTCTCTCTCTCTCTCTCACACTCTCTCTCTCTCTCTCTCTCTCTCTCTCTCTCTCTCTCACACTCTCTCTCTCTCTCTCTCTCTCTCTCTCTCTCTCTCTCTCTCTCTCTCTCTCTCTCACTCTCTCTCTCTCTCTCTCTCTCTCTCTCTCTCTCTCTCTCTCTCTCTCTCTCTCTCTCTCTCTCTCTCTCTCTCTCTCTCTCTCTCTCTCTCTCTCTCTCTCTCTCTCTCACACTCTCTCTCTCTCTCTCTCACTCTCTCTCTCTCTCTCTCTCTCTCTCACACTCTCTCTCACACTCTCTCTCTCTCTCACACACACTCTCTCTCACACTCTCTCTCTCTCTCTCTCTCTCTCTCTCTCACTTCATCATTACTTCTGTTTGTATAAATCGGTCAGATTTCTCAGAGATTATATTACAGAACCTCGACTGGTCAAAAACTAATACAGTTTATTAATGATTATTAGTTATGAATAATTAGTTAATAATAGAACCCTAACCCAGACCTCCTCACTCTCACAACACCAGAGTCTCATCTGACTAATGCTCTTGTAGCAGAATGACCACTAATCCCCACAGACACACTCCAACATCTAGCGGAGAACCTTCCTGAAGCTCATTATATCATATGTTCACCATCAGTGTATTGGTGTACTGGTCAGGGGTGCGCATACTTTTGGCCATTTAGTGCACAGTCATTTGTAGGCTTCCATGATGTTTATTTAATCAAATATGTATGCATGTTTCTGAACAAAAACTTCTTTTAGAATCTGAGAAAGATGTTGATGAGAAGTTACAGCGCCTCACTGTGTTTCCTTCAGGAAGTGCATTTCTAGTTTGTAAAGAGTTTTTATTTCAGCTGACTGTACCATGGACTCTGTCCTGCCTCCCCCCCTCCACAGATATCGTTGGTACGGCCCGTCCAGATGAGAAGGCCATCATGACCTACGTTTCTAGCTTCTACCACGCCTTTTCCGGGGCACAGAAGGTATCCCAGGATGCAATGCTCACCTTCTTCTGAAATCCCTCCCCCTCACTAAACCACACCTACTTTGAAACAAGCTCCGCCCCTGTTTTCCTGTTCCTCTTTCTTTTCCTTTCTGTTTTTTTCTATTGTGATTCTCACTTTCTGTCTATCTGCAGTGAAAGCTCTGCCCACTCCTGCAGGGCTCCGCCCAGCGCTGCATGTGCCGCTCAGCCTGATGGGAAATAGGCTGAGCTAAATAGTGTATTTAGTAGTCAGGAGGCATGAGTGTGTTTCTCTTTCTTCAGATAAACAGCTAAAACTCACACACTCTCTCTCACTCTGCTCTTTTTTCTCTTTATTCCTGTTTAGTCCTAGTCTTTCTTATCCCGCGAGGGAACAAGGGAACACACTCATTCTCGTCCCCACACCTTTGATGTTTCCTGTGTCTCTTCAGTCATTTCCTCTGAGCATGTCTCTCTCTTTTTTCTCTCTCTCTCTCTCTCCTTCCTACTCTCTTTCTCCCTCTGTTTTTCTGGGGTAGATGTCGTTAGTACGCTGCGTCCCGATGAGAAGGCAGTGATGACGTACGTGTCGTGTTACTACCACGCCTTCTCTGGGAAGCAGAAGGTGAGATGGCCACAGACACGCCCACTCCCCCTCACCCCCCTATCAGAACAGAGGGCGGGGCTTCATTGCACAGGTTCCTCTGAACTTCAGTCTGTCTGTCTGTCTCTCTCTCTCTCTTTCTCTGCCCCTCTATTCGAACTCAGTGATATTTCAGCATGTCTCTGAAACCACGTCCTGTTCACTACCTGGTGAAGAAACTGGCTCTTAAACACCAGAGAGTCCTTTCCATTCTAGTGTCCTAGAATTTTATGACGGTGTTTATTGGTACTATGTAGTGATGGTGTGTTGTCTGGGACATGCCCACAGCTGACAGGTGATGGTGTTTATAATTAAATGAGGAGATGGTAGGCGGGCATTCAGCAACTCACAAGAGCCTCTTTATTTTTGTCCACTATTTTCTTCACTTTTCAGCTATTTTATTTTCGAAGCCAATTACACACACACACACACACACACACAGTTGAAGACAAAATTCTTAGCCCCCCTGTGAAATTGTTTTTCAAATATTTCCCAAGTGATGTTTAACAGAGCAAGGGATTTTTTAACAGTATTTCCTATTATATTTTTCATCTAGAGAAAGTCTGATTTCTTTTAGTTTGGCTGAAATAAAATAATTAGTTTTAAAAATAAAAGAAAACTGATAAGGTCAAAATTATTAGCCCCTTAAGAAATTATTTGTTTGATTGGCTACAGAACAAACCACTGTTGTCCAATTACTTATCTAATTAACCCAGTTAACGTATTTAAGCCTGTAAATTGCACTTTAAGCCGAGGATTAGTATTTTGCAAAACAAATAGCAAAATAATATGTACCATCATCATGGCAAAAACAAAAGAAATTAGTTTAGACTTGAGAAAAAGAATTCTTCATGTTCACAAAGGAGGAGAAGGATATACATGTTTATCAAAGCGTTTTCACGTGTCAAGAACTGCCGTGAGAAGTATTATCAAGAAGTTTAAAGAGACCCCCACAGTGGAGAACAAGACTGGCAGAGGCAGGAAGTGAAAGATTTCAAAAACTTTGGAACGAAAACTAGTGAGAGAGGTTTCTAAAGACCCAAGAACAACTGCCAGGACACTAGTGAATGACTTAGCAAAGTCTGGGATTGATGTATCAACGAAGACAGTCACTAGAACCTTGCACAGGAATGGACTGCAAGGTTGCCGACCAAGAAAGACTCCACTTCTGAAGAAGAGACACCTAAAAGCTAGACTGAAAATTACTAAGGACAACCTGGGGAAAAATGATGCATACTGGAAACATGTCCTTGGGTCAGATGAGACAAAACTAGAGCTCTTTGGCCATAGAGATGTTGCCTATGTTTGGAGAAAGAAGGGAGAGGCCTTCAACCCAAAGAACACCGTTCCCACAGTGAAACATGGCGGTGGGATTATAATTCTGTGGGGAAGTTTCAGTGCGTTTGGAACTGGGAATCTTGTTAGGGTTGAAGGAACCATGAAAAAGGAAGACTACGAGAAGATTTTGAGAGACAACCTCAGACAGTCTGCAACAAAACTTGGTCCGAGTCGACGTTTTGTCTTCCAGCATGATAACGACCCAAAGCATACCTCATTTCAGGTGAAGAACTACCTACAAAGGAGCAAAGTGAACGTCCTTGACTGGCCTGCACAAAGCCCAGACTTAAATCCAATAGAAAATCCGTGGGGCACACTAAAGTCCAGAGTTCATGCGAGAAGACCAACAAATCTGGAGGAGCCGGAGAGATTGGCTAAGGAGGAATGGGCTGCCACTCTTCAGGAGACATGCTTGAAACTTGTTGAGAACTACAACAAACGACTAAAGGCCGTTATCAACAAAAGGGATACACTATTGACCATTAACATCAGAGGGCTAATAATTTTGACCTGTAGACTTTTTTATTCTTATAAAAAAGTTATAATTTTGTTTCTGTTCTGTTACAAACACTCCAAGCTTCCTAAATAAACTATTATGTTTAAAAATGCTGTGTTGAAAAAATCTTCTCTCCGTTAAACAGCACTTGGGAATTATTTGAAAAATAATAAAAGATTTTATAGGGGGCTAATAATTTTGTCTTCAACTGTATATATACACACACACAAAGGGGATAGGGGAGAGGGAACAGGGGATAGGGGAAAAGGGATAAGTGATAGGGGATAAGGGATAGGGAATAGGGGATAAAGGATGGGGGATAAGGAATAGGGGATAAGGGATAGGGGATAAGGGATTGGGAATAGGGGATAAGGGATTGGGAATAGGGGATAAGGGATAGGGAATAGCGGATAAGGGATTGGGGATAAGGGATTGGGAATAGGGGATAAGGGATAAGGGATTGGGAATAGGGGATAAGGGATAGGGGATAAGGAATTGGGAATAGGGGATAAGGGATAGGGGATAAGGGATTGGGAATAGGGGATAGGGGATAAGGGATAGGGGATAAGAGATAGGGAATAGGGGATAAGGGATAGGGAATAGGGGATAAGGGATAAGGGATAGGGGATAAGGGATTGGGAATAGGGGATAAGGGATAGGGGATAGGGGATAAGGGATAGGGGATAGGGGATTGGGAATAGGGGATAGGGAATAGGGGATAAGGGATAGAGGATAAGGGATTGGGAATAGGGGATAAGGGATAAGGGATAGGCGATAAGGGATAGGGAATAGGGGATAAGGGATAGGGGATAAGGGATAGGGAATAAGGGATAGTGGATAAGGGATAGGGAATAGGGGATAGGGGATAAGGGATAGGGGATAAGGGATAGGGAATAGGGGATAAGGGATAGGGGATAGGGAATAGAATAGAATAGGGATAGGGGATAGGATTAGGAAACAAAGGGAATAAGGGATAGGGAATAGGGGATAAGGGATTGGGAATAGGGGATAAGGGATAGGGGATAAGGGATAGGGAATAGGGGATAAGGGATAGGGGATAGGGGATAAGGGATTGGGAATAGGGGATAAGGAATAGGAGATAAGGGATTGGGAATAGGGGATAAGGGATAGGGATAAGGATTGGGAATAGGGATAAGGATAGGGATAAGGGATTGGGAATAGGGATAAGGATAGAATAAGGGATAGGAATAGGATAAGGATAGGGAATAGGATAAGGGATAGGGAATAGGGAATAGGAATAGGGAATAAGGATAGGAATAGGGATAAGGGATAGGGAATAGGGATAAGGGATTGGGAATAGGGATAAGGGATAGGGATAAGGGATAGGAATAGGGATAAGGGATAAGGGATAGATAAGGATAGGGATAGATAGGGATAAGGGATAAAGGGATAAGGATTGGGAATAGGGATAAGGGA
>NC_080712.1:34755024-34812524 GCF_019097595.1 Hemibagrus wyckioides | reverse complement strand
ATCCCTCTATTGAGCATGGAGAGTGTGTGAGGAAGAATGGAGGGAGAGATACACTACCAGTCAAAAGTTTGGACACACCTTTTAATTCAATGTTTTTTGTTTAGGGATTTCTAGAACAATCCTGGAGATTTCAAAACTATGAAATAACACACATGGACTTCAGTAATCCATATGTAATGACAAGAAAAAACAGTCAGTTGTTATTTTAAGACACGAAGGTCAGGTGTTCTGGAATAGTTCTTGCAAGAACAGTATTGTCAAGTGCATTTGCAAAACCCATCAAGCCCCATGATGAAACTGGCTCACATGAAGACCATCCCAGTAAAGCAAGACCAAAACTGACCTCTGCTGCAGAGGAGAAGTTCATTTAGAGTGACCAGCCTCAGAAATCACCAATTAACAGCACCTCGGATTAGAGGCGTTATGAAGGCTTTACAGAGCATCAGTAGCAGACATACTGTATATCAATATCAACTGTTTAAAGGACATTATTGTGGATTTCGGCCGCCTTCAGCATTGTTTTACAATGTAGAAAGAAATAAACATCAGGAAAGACCATGGAATTAGAAGGTGTGTCCAAACTTTTGACTGGTAGTGTATATAGATAGCGATGGACTAAACACATTAACATGAATGTGTGTGTGTGTAGTTGTTGGAGTGGATCAGGAGGACAATCCCCTGGTTGGAGAACCGGGTTCCTGAGAGCACCATGGCCGCCATGCAGCAGAAACTGGAGGACTTCAGAGATTATCGTCGAGTTCATAAACCTCCTAAAGTCCAGGAGAAATGTCAGCTGGAGATCAACTTCAACACGCTGCAGACCAAACTGAGGCTCAGCAACCGTCCGGCATTCATGCCCTCTGAGGGAAAGATGGTGTCGGTCAGTCACCCGATAATTATTCTTATTACATTACTGTGTCTTAGTTATCTTATTTACAGCTGAGAGCTTCAGTTATCTATTAAGTGTGTGTGTGTGTGTGTGTGTGTAGGATATTTCCAATGCATGGGGGGGGTTGGAGGGGGCGGAGAAAGGTTATGAGGAGTGGCTTCTGAATGAAATCCGCCGACTGGAGAGACTCGACCACCTCGCTGAGAAATTCAGACAGAAAGCAGCTATACATGAGGCCTGGACAGAGGGTAAGGTTTTACACAAACACACACACACACAAACATGCACACCCACACCTACACACATATACAGACACACACACAACCACACACACACACACTCTCACACAGATGCACAAGTGTGTTAACACAATGTAAAACTTCTAGCTTTACAGACTTTACATCCTCGATCACAGACATTTACACACTTTGGCCTGTGTGTGTGTATGTGTGTAGGGAAGGAGACCATGTTGAATCAGAAGGACTATGAGACAGCGTCTCTGTCTGAGATTAAAGCTCTGCTGAAGAAACATGAGGCGTTTGAGAGTGACCTCGCTGCTCACCAGGACCGTGTGGAGCAGATCGCCGCCATCGCCCAGGAGCTGAAGTGTGTTTAGACCCAGTGAACTACACACACTAAACCTTTACACACTAAACCTTTACACACACTAAACCTTTACACACTAAACCTTTACACACACTAAACCTTTACACAGACTAGAACTTTACAAACACACTAAACCTTTAAACACACTAAACCTTTACACACACTAAACCTTTACACAGACTAGAACTTTACAAACACACTAAACCTTTAAACACACTAAACCTTTACACACACTAAACCTTTAAACACACTAAACCTTTACACAGACTAGAACTTTACAAACACACTAAACCTTTAAACACACTAAACCTTTACACACACTAAACCTTTAAACACACTAAACCTTTACACACTAAACCTTTACACACACTAAACCTTTACACACTAAACCTTTACACACACTAAACCTTTAAACACACTAAACCTTTACACACACTAAACCTTTACACACACTAAACCTTTACACACTAAACCTTTACACACACTAAACCTTTACACACTAAACCTTTACACACACTAAACCTTTACACACACTAAACCTTTACACAGACTAGAACTTTACAAACACACTAAACCTTTACAAACACTAAACCTTTACACACTAAACCTTTACACACATTAAACCTTTACAAACACTAAACCTTTACACAGACTAGAACTTTACAAACACACTAAACCTTTACAAACACTAAACCTTTACACAGACTAGAACTTTACAAACACACTAAACCTTTACAAACACTAAACCTTTACACACTAAACCTTTACACACATTAAACCTTTACAAACACTAAACCTTTACACAGACTAGAACTTTACAAACACACTAAACCTTTACACACCCTAAACCTTTACACACACTAAACCTTTACACAGACTAGAACTTTACAAACACACTAAACCTTTACAAACACTAAACCTTTACACACAGTAGAACTTTACACACACACTAAAGCTTTACACACACTAAACCTTTACACACACTACACATTTACACACACTAAACCTTTACACACTAAACCTTTACACACACTAAACCTTTACACACTACACATTTACACACACTAAACCTTTACACACTAAACCTTTACACACTAAACCTTTACACATTAAACCTTTACACACACTAAACCTTTACACACACTACACATTTACACACACTAAACCTTTACACACTAAACCTTTACACACACTACACATTTACACACACTAAACCTTTACACACTAAACCTTTACACACACTACACATTTACACACACTAAACCTTTACACACTAAACCTTTACACACACTAAACCTTTACACACAGTAGAACTTTACACACTAAACCTTTACACACTAAACCTTTACACACACTAAACCTTTACACACTATACCTTTACACACAGTAGAACTTTACACACTAAATCTTTACACACTATACCTTTACACACAGTAGAACTTTACAAACACTAAACCTTTTCACACACTAAACCTTTACACAGACTAGAACTTTACAAACACACTAAACCTTTACAAACACTAAACTTTTACACACTAAACATTTACACACACTAAACCTTTTCACAGACTAAACCTTTACACACACTAAACCTTTACACACTAAACCTTTACACACACTAAACTTTTACACAGACTAGAACTTTACAAACACACTAAACCTTTACAAACACTAAACCTTTACACACTAAACTTTTACAGACACTAAACCTTTACACACTAAACTTTTACACACACTACACACACACTAAACCATTACACACTAAACTTTTACACACTAAACCTTTACACACACTAAACTTTTACACACACTAAACTTTTACACACTAAACCTTTACACACACTAAACTTTTACACACACTAAACTTTTACACACTAAACCTTTACACACTAAACTTTTACACACTAAACCTTTACACACTAAACTTTTACACACACTAAACCTTTCAACAGGAAACCTTTACACACTAAACCTTTCAACAGGAAACCTTTACACACTAAACCTTTACACACAGTAAAACTTTACACACACTAAACTTTTACACACACTAAACCTTTACACACACTAAACCTTTACACACTAAACCTTTACACACTAAACTTTTACACACTAAACCTTTACATACTAATCCTTTACACACTAAACCTTTACACACAGTAAACCTTTACACACACTACACACACACTAAACTTTTACACACACTAAACCTTTACAGACACTAAACCTTTACACACTAAACTTTTACACACACACTAAACCATTACACACTAAACCTTTACACACTAAACCTTTACACACAGTAAACCTTTACACACACTACACACACACTAAACTTTTACACACACTAAACCTTTACAGACACTAAACCTTTACAGACACTAAACCTTTACACACTAAACTTTTACACACACACTAAACCTTTACACACTAAACCTTTACACACTAAACCTTTACACACAGTAAACCTTTACACACACTACACACACACTAAACCTTTACACACACTAAACCTTTACACACACTACACACACACTAAACTTTTACACACACTAAACCTTTACACACACTACACACACACTAAACCTTTACACACACTACACACACTAAACTTTTACACACTAAACCTTTACACACTAAACCTTTACACACAGTAAACCTTTACACACACTAAACTTTTACACACTAAACCTTTACACACTAAACCTTTACACACAGTAAACCTTTACACACACTAAACCTTTACACACACTACACACACACTAAACTTTTACACACTAAACCTTTACACACTAAACCTTTACACACACTAAACCTTTACACACACTAAACCTTTACACACACTACACACACACTAAACTTTTACACACACACTAAATCTTTACACACTCTCTCTCTGCAGTGAGTTGGATTATTATGACTCTCCCAGTGTGAATGCTCGCTGTCAAAAAATCTGTGATCAGTGGGACGCTCTCGGGGGCCTGACTCAGAAACGCAGTGAGGCCTTAAAGGTAAAACACACACACACACACACACACACACGTAAACACATATCTGAATAGATGTGATTAATGTGTTGTGTATTATTGAGGTGTGTGTGATTAGTGTATGTGTGTGTATGATTAAGACGTGTGATTACTGTGTGTGTGTGTATGATTAAGACATGTGTGATTAGTGTGTGTGTGTGTGTGTATGATTAAGACATGTGTGATTAGTGTGTGTGTGTGTGTGTATGATTAAGACATGTGTGATTAGTGTATGTGTGTGTATGGTTAAGACGTGTGTGATTAGTGTGTATGTGTGTGTATGATTAAGATGTGTGTGATTAGTGTGTGTGTGTGTATGATTAAGATGTGTGTGATTAGTGTGTGTGTGTGTATGATTAAGACGTGTGTGATTAGTGTGTGTGTGTGTGTGTATGATTAAGACGTGTGATGTATGTGTCTGTGTGTATGATTAAGACATGTGTGATTAGTGTATGTGTGTGTATGATTAAGACGTGTGATTAGTGTATGTGTGTGTATGATTAAGACATGTGTGATTAGTGTATGTGTGTGTATGGTTAAGATGTGTGTGATTAGTGTGTGTGTGTGTGTATGATTAAGACATGTGTGATTAGTGTATGTGTGTGTATGGTTAAGACATGTGTGATTAGTGTGTGTGTGTGTATGATTAAGACATGTGTGATTAGTGTATGTGTGTGTATGATTAAGACATGTGTGATTAGTGTGTGTGTATGATTAAGACGTGTGTGATTAGTGTGTGTGTGTGTATGATTAAGACGTGTGTGAATAGTGTATGTGTGTGTATGATTAAGACATGTGTGATTAGTGTGTGTGTGTATGATTAAGACGTGTGTGATTAGTGTGTGTGTGTGTGTATGGTTAAGACGTGTGATTAGTGTGTGTGTGTGTGTATGATTAAGACATGTGTGATTAGTGTGTGTGTATGATTAAGACGTGTGTGATTAGTGTGTGTGTGTGTGTATGGTTAAGACATGTGTGATTAGTGTGTGTGTGTGTGTGTGTATGATTAAGACATGTGTGATTAGTGTGTGTGTGTATGATTAAGACGTGTGTGATTAGTGTGTGTGTGTGTGTATGATTAAGACATGTGTGATTAGTGTGTGTGTGTGTATGATTAAGACGTGTGTGATTAGTGTGTGTGTGTGTGTGTGTATGATTAAGACATGTGTGATTAGTGTATGTGTGTGTATGATTAAGACATGTGGGATTAGTGTATGTGTGTGTATGATTAAGACGTGTGTGATTAGTGTGTGTGTGTGTGTATGGTTAAGACATGTGTGATCAGTGTGTGTGTGTGTATGATTAAGACATGTGTGATTAGTGTGTGTGTGTATGATTAAGACGTGTGTGGTTAGTGTGTGTGTGTGTGTATGATTAAGACGTGTGTGATTAGTGTGTGTGTGTGTGTGTGTATGGTTAAGACATGTGTGATTAGTGTGTGTGTGTGTATGATTAAGACATGTGTGATTAGTGTGTGTGTGTATGATTAAGACGTGTGTGATTAGTGTGTGTGTGTGTGTATGGTTAAGACATGTGTGATCAGTGTGTGTGTGTATGATTAAGACGTGTGTGATTAGTGTGTGTGTGTGTGTGTGTATGGTTAAGACATGTGTGATTAGTGTGTGTGTGTGTGTATGATTAAGACATGTGTGATTAGTGTGTGTGTGTATGATTAAGACGTGTGTGATTAGTGTGTGTGTGTGTGTATGATTAAGACGTGTGTGATTAGTGTGTGTGTGTGTATGGTTAAGACATGTGTGATTAGTGTGTGTGTGTGTGTATGATTAAGACATGTGTGATTAGTGTGTGTGTATGGTTAAGACATGTGTGATTAGTGTGTGTATGATTAAGACGTGTGTGATTAGTGTATGTGTGTGTATGATTAAGACGTGTTATTAGTGTGTGTGTGTATGATTAAGACGTGTGTGATTAGTGTGTGTGTGTGTGTATGGTTAAGACATGTGTGATTAGTGTGTGTGTGTGTGTATGATTAAGACATGTGTGATTAGTGTGTGTGTATGATTAAGACGTGTGTGATTAGTGTGTGTGTGTGTGTATGGTTAAGACATGTGTGATTAGTGTGTGTGTGTGTGTATGATTAAGACATGTGTGATTAGTGTGTGTGTGTATGATTAAGACGTGTGTGATTAGTGTGTGTGTGTGTATGATTAAGACGTGTGTGATTAGTGTGTGTGTGTGTGTGTGTGTGTATGATTAAGACGTGTGATTAGTGTATGTGTGTGTATGATTAAGACATGTGTGATTAGTGTGTGTGTGTATGATTAAGACGTGTGTGATTAGTGTGTGTGTGTGTGTATGGTTAAGACATGTGTGATCAGTGTGTGTGTGTGTATGATTAAGACATGTGTGATTAGTGTGTGTGTGTATGATTAAGACGTGTGTGGTTAGTGTGTGTGTGTGTGTATGATTAAGACGTGTGTGATTAGTGTGTGTGTGTGTGTGTGTATGGTTAAGACATGTGTGATTAGTGTGTGTGTGTGTATGATTAAGACATGTGTGATTAGTGTGTGTGTGTATGATTAAGACGTGTGTGATTAGTGTGTGTGTGTGTGTATGGTTAAGACATGTGTGATCAGTGTGTGTGTGTGTATGATTAAGACGTGTGTGATTAGTGTGTGTGTGTGTGTATGGTTAAGACATGTGTGATTAGTGTGTGTGTGTGTGTATGATTAAGACATGTGTGATTAGTGTGTGTGTGTATGATTAAGACGTGTGTGATTAGTGTGTGTGTGTGTGTATGATTAAGACGTGTGTGATTAGTGTGTGTGTGTATGATTAAGACATGTGTGATTAGTGTGTGTGTGTGTATGATTAAGACATGTGTGATTAGTGTATGTGTGTATGATTAAGACGTGTGTGATTAGTGTGTGTGTGTGTGTGTATGATTAAGACGTGTGTGATTAGTGTGTGTGTGTGTGTGTGTGTGTATGATTAAGACATGTGTGATTAGTGTATGTGTGTGTATGGTTAAGATGTGCGTGATTAGTGTGTGTGTGTGTGTGTATGATTGAGGTGTCTGTGATTAGTGTGTGTGTGATTGTGTGTGTATGTGTATGACTGAGGTGTGTATGATTGTGTGTATGATTGAGGTGTCTGTGATTAGTGTGTGTGTGTGTGTGATTAGTGTGTGTATGACTGAGGTGTGTGTGATTAGTGTGTGTGTGTGTGTGAGTAGTGTGTATGTGATTAGCATCTGCGTGTATGACTGAGGCATGTGTGATTAGTGTGTGTGTGTGTGATAAGTGTGTGTGTATGACTGAGGTGTGTGTGTGATTAGTGTGTGTGTGTGATAAGTGTGTGTGTATGACTGAGGTGTGTGTGTGATTAGCATGTGTTTGTCATTCTCAGAAAACAGAGAAGCTGCTGGAGACGATTGATCAGCTGTACCTGGAGTTTGCTAAGAGAGCAGCACCGTTTAATAACTGGATGGAGGGAGCGATGGAGGACCTGCAGGACACCTTCATCGTCCACACCATCGAGGAGATTCAGGTGCAGGAGCTTCATTCACCTGTCCATCCTTCCATCTGTCTGTCCATCCATCAGACCATCAAATATCCTACTGAAACACTGTGTGTGTGTGTGTGTGTTACAGGGCCTGAGCACAGCTCATGAGCAGTTTAAGGCTACTCTCCCGGATGCAGATAAGGAGAGACAGACCATTCTGGGAATCCACAATGAAATAGTTAAAATCGTCCAAACCTACCATGTCAACATCGCGGGAACCAATCCATACACCACCATCAACCCCCAGGAGATCAACACCAAGTGGGAGAGGGTACACTGCACACCAAACACTGAACACTGCACACCAAACACTGAACACTGCACACCAAACACTGCACACCAAACACTGCACACCAAACACTGCTCACTAAACACCGCTCACTAAACACTGCTCAATAAACACTGCTCAATAAACACTGCTCACTAAACACTGCACACCAAACACAGCTCACTAATCACTGCACACCAAACACTGCTCACTAATCACTGCACACCAAACACTGCTCACTAAACACTACTCACTAAACACTGCTCAATAAACACTGCTCACTAAACACTGCTCACTAATCACTGCACACCAGACACAGCTCACTAATCACTGCTCACTAAACACTGCTCACTAAACACTGCACACCAAACACTGCTCACTAAACACTGCACACCAAACACTAAACACTGCTCACTAATCACTGCTCACTAAACACTACTTAGAACTCACTACTCACTACTGGCCACACCCCTACAGCTGGACTGACCTACACATTATTGACCAACACTGTAATAATTCTGCTGTCTGAATCCAGTGAAGTGTTCTAGTGAATAAGGGAGCACATGTAAGTGCACTACATAGTGTGTAAAGTGTGTGATTGTTGACCACTGTGGATGGACTGTGCTCTAGGTCAGACAGTTGGTTCCTCAGAGAGACCAGGCGCTGATCGAGGAACACGCACGGCAGCAGAACAATGAGCGTCTGCGCAAACAGTTTGCTAATCAGGCTAATGTGATTGGACCCTGGATCCAGAACAAGATGGAGGTGAGAAATCTTTCTCTCTCTCTCTTTCTATCTATCTGGCTAAATGTTTAGGAGACATTCCTACTCCCTGCTTCTTTGTTACCATGACAACTGTACACTACCTATGGCCACATCTCAAATCACACATGTCTATAATAGTGTGTGTGTGTGCGTGTGTGCGCGTGCGTGTGTGTGTGCAGGAGATCGGCCGTATTTCCATAGAGATGCACGGTACCCTGGAGGATCAGCTGAATCACCTGCGTCAGTACGAGAAGAGCATTGTTAACTACAAACCAAAGATCGATCAGCTGGAGGGAGATCACCAACAGATCCAGGAGGCACTCATCTTCGACAACAAACACACCAACTACACCATGGAGGTGTACACACACACACACACACACACACAAACAAAACTTTGGCTTTTGGAATATATTTGAGTTCATACAAGACATATTTTTGAATAGGTGTATTTTTATGTTCTTTATGTTCAAACTGGTTCAAGTAGTGTGTGTGTGTGTGTGTGTGTGTGTGTGTGTAACAGCACATCCGTGTGGGATGGGAACAGCTCCTCACCACCATCGCTCGCACTATCAATGAGATCGAGAATCAGATTCTGACTCGTGATGCTAAAGGCATCAGTCAGGAGCAGCTGAGCGAATTCAGAGCCTCATTCAACCACTTTGACCGGGTCAGTGAACCACACACACACACACACACACACACACACACACACACCTTTAAATATGACGTTTACAAACTGTTGAGTCATTGTACACACTGTACAGGACTGCAGGCATGTGGAAATAACATTATTATAAACACACAGCAGCTTTACTTTAATCTATCCTTCTCTTCCAGTCACTTTCTAAATAACTTTATAATCATGAAGTTATCATGAAATGTCGATATTTTATCTTCGATCATTTTGAATTCATGTTGCAGTTTTGTTTTTAAAGACAACTTTAAAAGAGTTATAAAATTCCAACACATTACTGAGCAGTAAACTAAATGATTTAATGGAGTCTCTGTCAAGTACTTTGTGTGTAACTATGGAATAACAGAGACTGCTACTACAGTGTGTGTGTGTGTGTGTGTGTGTGTGTGTGTGATGAGAAGTGAAAGAGAAATAGGTGTTGCATTAGGGTAGAGTTTTGTAGGATATGATTAACCCCAACCACTGACACTCATAACACTGCAGAGTTAATCTGAGATAACAGTTAATCTGAGATAAAACACAGTTAATCTGAGATAACAGTTAATCTGAGATAAAACACAGTTAATCTGAGATAACAGTTAATCTGAGATAAAACACAGTTAATCTGAGATAACAGTTAATCTGAGATAAAACAGTTAATCTGAGATAAAACAGTTAATCTGAGATAAAACACAGTTAATCTGAGATAACAGTTAATCTGAGATAAAACACAGTTAATCTGAGATAAAACACAGTTAATCTGAGATAAAACACAGTTAATCTGAGATAAAACGGTATTATGAAACAGATTTTTAGCCATTGTCTGTAAATGTTATTGCTCTGTTCAGGTAAAGATTAGCACAGCAGCAGTCGTCAGCGTGACGCAGCTTTTTAACTCACCACAAAAGAGAGGCTTCTATCACAGACGCACAGTGTGACACCAGTCCATCCTAACGTTTGTGCACTTTTTCTTCTCTTTTTGTTTTTCTTTCTATATGTCTTCCATGCATGGACCAACCACCATCACCATCACAATCACTTCCTCTTCCTGTCCACGCCCCCACACTCCCGCCCTAATTAACGCATGCCCCACCACCTCCCTCCCCCGACCTGTGTGTTCTATGTTTGAGTTCACGTGTGCACTGCATGGCCCGACGTGTGACCTTTGACCTCTGACCACTGACCTCAGGATCACTCAGGCACTCTGGGCGCTGAGGAGTTCAGAGCGTGTCTCATCAGTCTGGGCTTCGATATCGGAAACGACGCTCAGGTACACATACACCTGCACACACTCTGGAATCTCGGGATTAACCTTCCGCCTCTTCTTGTTTTTGTATCTTCTCTCTTTTTGTTTTTGTACCTATCCTTATCTCTATCTTTCTCTCCTTCACTCTCTCACTCTCTCTCTCTCTGGAAAATCTTATCCCTAAAATAATTTCAAATTCCTTCCTTCCTTCCTTCCTTCCTTCCTTCCTTCCTTGCTCTTTTTGTCCCTCACGGGCTCCTGTAGAAGAGAACAGGCTTGATGGATGGAGAGGACTTCCGCACCTGTCTCATCTCCATGGGTTATAATATGGTAAAGCAGAGCTACAGACTGTCTACAACCAATTACACTTATTATTATTATTATTATTATTATTATTAATATTAGTGCTTGTAATTGCTTGTGTATTGTTCTTTATTTTCTTCTTGTCATTAGTATTTTATTGTTTAGAAATCAAGTTTTTAATCCTTTCTGCATTAATTAATTAATTCATTACAAAGTAGCTTTATTAGCATTTACAAAGACATCATCAGACAGCTCAGGTGACAGGTGTGTCACGATTCCTCCTTCACATTTCCACTGGTGCTAACTGGTGTAGCTAATGAGTCATGTAGTCTTACAGCCTCCAGTTTAGCATGGTGTGCCAATTTCAGTACAAAAGTAAAGAAACTTTACACTGGTCTCAGCTGCCACACTGCGTCTGGGGTAAAGGCACACTGTGTGCTGTTTATTTGTGTATTTGTATAGAGCATGTAATATAGAGGTGATACACCTGCAGTAATGTGTTGTGTAATGTGTGTAGGGTGAGGCGGAGTTCGCTCGTATCATGAGCATCGTGGATCCTAACAGACTCGGGGTCGTGACCTTTCAGGCTTTCATTGACTTCATGTCTCGAGAAACAGCAGATACGGACACGGCGGATCAGGTCATGGCCTCCTTTAAAGTGCTGGCTGGAGACAAGGTACACAACACTATACTGTAGTACACAACACTATACTGTAGTACACAACACCACACAACACTACACTGTAGTACACAACACTATACTGTAGTACACAACACCACACAACACTACACTGTAGTACACAACACTATACTGTAGTACACAACACCACACAACACTATACTGTAGTACACAACACCACACAACACTATACTGTAGTACACAACACTATACTGTAGTACACAACACTACACAACACTATACTGTAGTACACAACACTACACAACACCATACAACACTACAGAACACTATACTGTAGTACACAACACTACACAACACCACACAACACTACACAACACTATACTGTAGTACACAACACTACACAACACTATGCTGTAGTACACAACACTACACAACACTACAGAACACTATACTGTAGTACACAACACTACACAACACCACACAACACTACACAACACTATGCTGTAGTACACAACACTACACAACACTACTGTAGTACACAACACTACACAACACTATACTGTAGTACACAACACCACACAACACTACACTGTAGTACACAACACTATACTGTAGTACACAACACCACACAACACTACACTGTAGTACACAACACTATACTGTAGTACACAACACCACACAACACTATACTGTAGTACACAACACTATACTGTAGTACACAACACTATACTGTAGTACACAACACCACACAACACTATACTGTAGTACACAACACTATACTGTAGTACACAACACTATACTGTAGTACACAACACTACACAACACTATACTGTAGTACACAACACCACACAACACTATACTGTAGTACACAACACTACACAACACTATACTGTAGTACACAACATTACACAACACTACACTGTAGTACACAACACTACACAACACTATACTGTAGTACACAACACTACACTGTAGTACACAACACTACACAACACTATACTGTAGTACACAACACTATACTGTAGTACACAACACCACACAACACTATACTGTAGTACACAACACTACACTGTAGTACACAACACTACACAACACTATACTGTAGTACACAACACTACACTGTAGTACACAACACTATACTGTAGTACACAACACTACACTGTAGTACACAACACTATACTGTAGTACACAACACCACACAACACTACACTGTAGTACACAACACCACACAACACTATACTATAGTACACAACACCACACAACACTATACTGTAGTACACAACACCACACAACACTATACTGTAGTACACAACACCACACAACACTACACTGTAGTACACAACACCACACAACACTATACTGTAGTACACAACACCACACAACACTATACTATAGTACACAACACTACACAACACTATACTGTAGTACACAACACTACACTGTAGTACACAACACTACACAACACTATACTGTAGTACACAACACTACACAACACCACACAACATTACACAACACTATACTGTAGTACACAACACAACACAACACCACACAACACTACAGAACACTATACTGTAGTACACAACACAACACTACATAACACTATACTGTAGTACACAACACTACACAACACCACACAACACTACACAACACTATACTGTAGTACACAACACTACACAACACCACACAACACTACACAACACTACACAACACAATACAACACTACACAACACTATACTGTAGTACACAACACAACACCACACAACACTACACAACACTATACTGTAGTACACAACACAACACCACACAACACCACACAACACTACACAACACTATACTGTAGTACACAACACAACACTACACAACACTATACTGTAGTACACAACACCACACAACACTATACTGTAGTACACAACACCACACAACACTATACTATAGTACACAACACTACACAACACTATACTGTAGTACACAACACTACACTGTAGTACACAACACTACACAACACTATACTGTAGTACACAACACTACACAACACCACACAACATTACACAACACTATACTGTAGTACACAACACAACACAACACCACACAACACTACAGAACACTATACTGTAGTACACAACACAACACTACATAACACTATACTGTAGTACACAACACTACACAACACCACACAACACTACACAACACTATACTGTAGTACACAACACTACACAACACCACACAACACTACACAACACTACACAACACCATACAACACTACACAACACTATACTGTAGTACACAACACTACACAACACCACACAACACTACACAACACTATACTGTAGTATACAACACTACACAACACTATACTGTAGTACACAACACAACACCACACAACACCACACAACACTACACAACACTATACTGTAGTACACAACACAACACCACACAACACCACACAACACTACACAACACTATACTGTAGTACACAACACAACACTACACAACACTATACTGTAGTACACAACACAACACTACAGAACACTATACTGTAGTACACAACACTACAGAACACCACACAGCACTACACAACACTATACTGTAGTACACAACACTAGATAACACCACACAACACCACACAACACTACACAACACTATACTGTAGTACACAACACTACATAACACCACACAACACTACACAACACTATACTGTAGTACACAACACTACATAACACCACACAACACTACACAACACTATACTGTAGTACACAACACTACAGAACACCACACAACACTACACAACACTTTACTGTAGTACACAACACAACACTACACAACACTATACTGTAGTACACAACACTACATAACACCACACAACACCACACAACACCACACAACACTACACAACACTATACTGTAGTACACAATACTACATAACACCACACAACACCACACAACACCACACAACACTACACAACACTATACAACACCACACAACACTACAGAACACTATACTGTAGTACACAACACCACACAACACTACACAACACTATACAACACAACACAACACTACATAACACTATGCTGTAGTACACAACACTACATAACACTATGCTGTAGTACACAACACTACATAACACCACACAACACCACACAACACTACACAACACCACACAACACTACACAACACTATACTGTAGTACACAACACTACACAACACGACACAACACTACACAACACTACACAACACCATACAACACTACACAACACTATACTGTAGTACACAACACTACACAACACCACACAACACTACACAACACTATACTGTAGTACACAACACAACACTACAGAACACTATACTGTAGTACACAACACTACAGAACACCACACAACACTACACAACACTATACTGTAGTACACAACACAACACTACACAACACTATACTGTAGTACACAACACTAGATAACACAACACAACACCACACAACACTACACAACACTATACTGTAGTACACAACACTACATAACACCACACAACACCACACAACACCACACAACACTACACAACACTATACTGTAGTACACAACACTACATAACACCACACAACACCACATGTTGGTATGCTGTAGTACACAACACCACACAACACTACACAACACTATGCTGTAGTACACAACACTACACAACACTATGTTGTAGTACACAACACTACACAACACTATGCTGTAGTACACAACACTACAGAACACTATACTGTAGTACACAACACTACACAACACCATACAACACTACACAACACTATGCTGTAGTACACAACACCACACAACACTACACAACACTATACAACACTATGCTGTAGTACACAACACTACACAACACTATGCTGTAGTACACAACACTACAGAACACTATACTGTAGTACACAACACTACACAACACCATACAACACTACAGAACACTATACTGTAGTACACAACACTACACAACACCACACAACACTACACAACACTATGCTGTAGTACACAACACTACACAACACTATGCTGTAGTACACAACACCACACAACACTACACAACACTATGCTGTAGTACACAACACTACACAACACTATGCTGTAGTACACAACACCACACTGTAGTACACAACACTACACAACACCATACAACACTACACAACACTATGCTGTAGTACACAACACCACACAACACTACACAACACTATACTGTAGTACACAACACTACACAACACTATGCTGTAGTACACAACACTACACAACACTATGCTGTAGTACACAACACTACAGAACACTATACTGTAGTACACAACACCACACAACACTACACAACACTATACAACACTATGCTGTAGTACACAACACTACACAACACTATGCTGTAGTACACAACACTACAGAACACTATACTGTAGTACACAACACTACACAACACCATACAACACTACACAACACTATGCTGTAGTACACAACACCACACAACACTACACAACACTATGCTGTAGTACACAACACTACACAACACTATGCTGTAGTACACAACACCACACTGTAGTACACAACACTACACAACACCATACAACACTACACAACACTATGCTGTAGTACACAACACCACACAACACTACACAACACTATGCTGTAGTACACAACACTACACAACACCATACAACACTACAGAACACTATACTGTAGTACACAACACTACACAACACCATACAACACTACACAACACTATACTGTAGTACACAACACTACACAACACCATACAACACTACACAACACTATACTGTAGTACACAACACTACACAACACTATACTGTAGTACACAACACTACAGAACACTATACTGTAGTACACAACACTACACAACACCATACAACACTACAGAACACTATACTGTAGTACACAACACTACACAACACCATACAACACTACACAACACTATACTGTAGTACACAACACTACACAACACCATACAACACTACACAACACTATACTGTAGTACACAACACTACACAACACCATACAACACTACAGAACACTATACTGTAGTACACAACACTACACAACACCATACAACACTACACAACACTATACTGTAGTACACAACACTACACAACACCATACAACACTACACAACACTATACTGTAGTACACAACACTACACAACACCATACAACACTACAGAACACTATACTGTAGTACACAACACTACACAACACTACACAACACTATACTGTAGTACACAACACTACACAACACCATACAACACTACACAACACTATACTGTAGTACACAACACCACACAACACTACACAACACTATGCTGTCGTACACAACACTACACAACACTACAGAACACTATACTGTAGTACACAACACTACACAACACCACACAACACTACACAACACTATACTGTAGTACACAACACTACATAACACCACACAACACCACACAACACCACATGTTGGTATGCTGTAGTACACAACACCACACAACACTACACAACACTATGCTGTAGTACACAACACTACACAACACTATGCTGTAGTACACAACACTACACAACACTATGCTGTAGTACACAACACTACAGAACACTATACTGTAGTACACAACACTACACAACACCATACAACACTACACAACACTATGCTGTAGTACACAACACCACACAACACTACACAACACTATACAACACTATGCTGTAGTACACAACACTACACAACACTATGCTGTAGTACACAACACTACAGAACACTATACTGTAGTACACAACACTACACAACACCATACAACACTACACAACACTATGCTGTAGTACACAACACCACACAACACTACACAACACTATGCTGTAGTACACAACACTACACAACACTATGCTGTAGTACACAACACCACACTGTAGTACACAACACTACACAACACCATACAACACTACACAACACTATGCTGTAGTACACAACACCACACAACACTACACAACACTATGCTGTAGTACACAACACTACACAACACTATGCTGTAGTACACAACACCACACTGTAGTACACAACACTACACAACACCATACAACACTACACAACACTATGCTGTAGTACACAACACCACACAACACTACACAACACTATACTGTAGTACACAACACTACACAACACTATGCTGTAGTACACAACACTACACAACACTATGCTGTAGTACACAACACTACAGAACACTATACTGTAGTACACAACACTACACAACACCATACAACACTACACAACACTATGCTGTAGTACACAACACCACACAACACTACAGAACACTACACAACACTATGCTGTAGTACACAACACTACACAACACTACACAACACTACACAACATTATGCTGTAGTACACAACACTACACAACACTATGCTGTAGTACACAACACTACACAACACTACAGAACACTATACTGTAGTACACAACACTACACAACACCATACAACACTACAGAACACTATACTGTAGTACACAACACTACACAACACCACACAACACTACACAACACTATACTGTAGTACACAACACTACACAACACTATGCTGTAGTACACAACACTACACAACACTATACTGTAGTACACAACACTACACAACACTACACAACACCACACAACACTACACAACACTATACTGTAGTACACAACACTACACAACACTATACTGTAGTACACAACACTACACAACACCATACAACACTACAGAACACTATACTGTAGTACACAACACTACACAACACCACACAACACTACACAACACTATACTGTAGTACACAACACTACACAACACTATGCTGTAGTACACAACACTACACAACACTACAGAACACTATACTGTAGTACACAACACTACACAACACCACACAACACTACACAACACTATGCTGTAGTACACAACACTACACAACACTATACTGTAGTACACAACACTACAGAACACTATACTGTAGTACACAACACTACACAACACCATACAACACTACAGAACACTATACTGTAGTACACAACACTACACAACACTATACTGTAGTACACAACACTACAGAACACTATACTGTAGTACACAACACTACACAACACTATACTGTAGTACACAACACTACACAACACTATACTGTAGTACACAACACTACACAACACTACACAACACCACACAACACTACACAACACTATACTGTAGTACACAACACTACACAACACTATACTGTAGTACACAACACTACACAACACCATACAACACTACAGAACACTATACTGTAGTACACAACACTACACAACACCACACAACACTACACAACACTATACTGTAGTACACAACACTACACAACACTATGCTGTAGTACACAACACTACACAACACTACAGAACACTATACTGTAGTACACAACACTACACAACACCACACAACACTACACAACACTATGCTGTAGTACACAACACTACACAACACTATACTGTAGTACACAACACTACACAACACTATACTGTAGTACACAACACTACACAACACTATGCTGTCGTACACAACACTACACAACACTACAGAACACTATACTGTAGTACACAACACTACACAACACCACACAACACTACACAACACTATACTGTAGTACACAACACTACACAACACCACACAACACTACACAACACTATACTGTAGTTCACAACACTGCACAACACCACACAACACCACACAACACTACACAACACTACACAACACTATACTGTAGTACACAACACTACAACATACTACACATAACAATTGTGTGTGTGTAGAACTACATCACGGCGGAGGAGCTGAGGCGCGAGCTGCCCCCTGATCAGGCCGAGTACTGTATCTCCCGCATGGTGCCCTACAGAGGGAGTGACGCTGTGCCCGGGGCCCTCGACTACATGTCCTTCTCCACTGCCCTGTATGGAGAGAGTGACCTCTGACCTCCACACTTGGGGTCAGCCTGCCTTCTTTTCATCAAACACACACACACACACACACACACACATTCTCCTGCTCTGTAGCTGCTGAGGTCACTGTACTGAGATCAGACCCGAGAGTCCAAGCTGTTGGTTCACACCCTATGTAGTGCACTAGAAGAGGGAACAGTAAGGGACGTTAGTGCATTACCCCAGGGAATAATGGTGCCTACACACTCAGTAGTGCAGTATAAATGCCTCCATTGGGAGCAGAGGGTTGAGCGCAGTACTGGACTGTAGTGCACATCATTGTGTCAGGTTCTCATACCCTATGTAGCACACTTATACAGGGAGCAGAGTATTAAATGATTCCCATTGAGTCATTTAGTGCACTACACTTCAAACTGGGATTTATGTAAGAGCCTTACAGATGGAGCTGAACATGTAGTGCACTACAGCGTCCACCCCGGAGAGTCGATAAAGAGAGTTGAATCCTCCATCCCTACTGGATCCAGGTAGACAACATTATTTAATACCCTGTGTAGGGCACTTCTCTATACATACAGCCTCTGTTTTGTCCCCTAACTGGTGCACTTGTAGTGCAGTGATCTCTGGTCAGCGAGTGGGCGTGTCTCAGCATGGCTCTGCAAATGCTCAGTCAGATTTTGTATGCCGGTTTATACCCTGCCTTCCAAACCCACTTCCTCTTCTGTCCTGTTTCTGCTTCTGCAACATGAAAAATCTTCCCCAGCTTTTGTACACATGGGGAGAGTGAGAAAAAAATCTTCAGTTTTTACTTCATATTGTTTTTTTCTCTTCATAAAAAAGAATAAAAGTTAACATATTTTATTATACAGAACCAAAAAAAAGTATTTTTCTTCACCTGGCTTGAATAAAAAGTTTAAATAAATAAAAAAAGGCATCTGGATGTTCATTGAGTCCTTTCCTTTTCATGTGTGTGTGTGTGTGTGTGTGAGAGAGTTTATTTCAGATTACAATTTGAGAAATTATTCCATCATACCTTTTATTCAGACATGATTCACAGTTAAAACACATCCTCACACATTATTTTAATGATAATGTTCTTATCTGCTGCGTAATAAATAACATTAAATAATAACTTCACAGATTTTCTTAACTCCACATCTCACGCTGGAATTCCCGTGAGAGCTGATGGTGTGGTCTTTAAAACAGATTTAATCTTTGGTTGTTTTATAGGAATGAGTGTGAAGTGAAATCTCGGTGTTTATCTATCTGTAGGTTGTTGTGAGGGGGGGTGGGGGGTGGACAGGACTGCTGTTTCTGCCTTTAATCAGAATTCGATTAAACTTGGACAGATTAGAATATACTGGGAATTTAAAGCGGAAGTATTTTCTCAGGCCTGATTTACACAGAGTGTTCTAAGACATGAGCCACTACCTCAGACTGATCCCGGAGGTAAATGTCTTCATTTATAACGATACCTTTTCTTTTCAGGTGTGTAATTTGACATTTATCGATATGGCAATTGTACATTATAAACCTTTTATCGCAGATATGATTTTTTAAAAATGGAGGTTTTTGCAGTATTTAAGATGAATCTTATGAACTACAGATTATTATTTATTTTATTTTAGTTTAGTTTTTTCCAAAATTTTATTCTGAATAACAATAGGGGAATACAAACTCGTACAAAGATATAACAGAAACTCCATCAAAGATCCTAAATCCGATAGATGGAGTCTCCTCTTCAGTGACTGAGATGTCTTAACAGCTTTACGATTGTTCTGTATTGAAGATATAAAACTAATTCATTGTATTTCTCCTAAACTACGTCACCTTATTAAAAATGAAAAGATTTAGAAGCCTGTATTTGCTTCTCTTCCAGATCTTCCTATTGGGGACCTTTCTATCAGGGACAGAAAATTCAATAACCTTTACATCTTAAAATCTTAACCAAGGAAAAAGGTGTTCTTCCTTCCTGAGGCGATGGTGAAGTGGAAACAGGATTATCCTTCGTTTATTTTTCAGAATCCGTGCTCAGATATGAGTAGACATGTTGTTCCTAATAAAAAGTCAAAGAAATGCATAGATATTATCCATGTAATGATTTTATTAGCAAGTTTAAAGCAGGCTTCTCATCATGTTGTTTTTGTAAAGAGGAGTTGGTCATCTCTCATTTATTTTTCCATTGTAAGCGTACTAAATTATTCTGCTCCCAACTTTCTGTTTCTTTTTGAGTTGTTTCACAAGTTTGTCACTATAACAGCTATAATGGTCTTGTTTATGGATTGTGATACTGGTATTTTGGAAATGGACAATATAATTAAAATTCTTGTTTTCTTTGGGAAATATCACATACACAAAGCAAAATGTTTGTTAACTCAACCAAATGCTAGGCTGTTTTCCATTGATTTACAGTTTTTTTATTTATGATTCCCTAACTTCAACTGAAGATACATTTCATCCAAACTTATTAACAAATTCAGTGCAATTATCTAGATCACCAAAAGATCTGTAACAGAAATGAAACCTTTGTTAAACCAATCGCTCCAAAAAAATAACACATGAATGGGGAGAGAAATGATGTTTATAAACTAATTTCCACACATCCAAAGCCTGTTTGTGAAAATTAGATCACTTAATGGGGAGTTCAGTGCACCTGTAATCACAGGCAAGTAAAAAATGAAGACCAGCACATTTTTTAAAGATAACTCTGGGGATAGAGAAGTATGGAAAGCTATTCTCACAAAGACAGTGTGCTGGATCCAATTCATTTTAAGGACACATTGTTAAAATCTAAAGCATTTAATCCTCCTTCTACTACACTTCTAATTATAGTTTTTCTTTTAACGTACTCTGTCTTGCCTCTCTGGATGAATTTAAATAAAATTTTCTTTTAGTCTACATAAAGGCAAAATGCAGGATATACAAGTCTGGAAATCCCCTCAGCCATGGAGTTCAACACTCCACCTTGAATAGATAAGTTTCTTTGGAGCCAAGAATTGAAAATATTTCTTGTCTTTTGTAATCTACTTCTCTCTGAGACTGATTTACTAATTTTAATGCCCAAGTATCTAACTGCCTGTTTAAACTGTATCCCAGATATACGTTACTCAGAAAAAGTTAAGGATATTGGGCTTTCGGGTGAAATTTCAGGATGCACCTAAAATGCACTATAACCTTTCCAGGTGAACTTAATTTGACCTTCTCTACACTTTTGAATGCACATGTCCAACTGTTCAGTGTTTCAGTACTTTCTGCAGAACTTGCTGTTCTCTAACAAGGTGCTTAACGGCAAAATTCACAACTGGTGTTTGATCCATGAATCCACCAATAAATTTTCTGCTTCAATTAGAACTGGTATTTAAACAGTCCTCTTCATCATGCTGTTCACATTTTGACATCATGAGACCAAGACCACACCTAACAATTGATCAACAGAACCTCACCATTGTGAGGCTTCAAACAGGATGTTCTCAGAGGGAAGTGGCCACTGAGCTTAGAGTGTCACAGAGTGTCATCAGCAGGTTGGGACAGAGATACAGAGAGACTGGAAAAGTCACAGAAAGGCATAGAAGTGGACGTCCTTTGGCCACATCCCATGTTGATGACCGCTTCATTGTGAACAGTGCCCTGCGGAACCGGATGATGAATGCCACTCAACTCCAGGCACATTTAAGGGAGGTGAGAGGAACCCAAGAGTCACGTCAGACCATCCGAAACCGTTTACATCAGCATGGTCTGCGTGCTAGACGACCTGCAAGGGTATCTGACCACACCACCAGGCACAGGCGTCGGGCCAGGGAGCATTTATACTGGACGAGGGACCAGTGGGCCTCAGTGCTGTTATCTGATGACAGTCGATTCACGTTGAGCAGAAATGATGGCCGCCAACGATGTTGGAGACGTCAAGGAGAGTGCTATGCATCAGCCACTGTTGTGGTGGTGTTACAGTCTGGGCAGGTGTGTCCACTCAATACAGAACTGCCCTACATCTCGTGAATGGTACAGTGACAAGCCAATACTACCTGAATAACATCATTAATCCAGTCATTGTGCCCCTGCATCATTAGGGAACGGCTGCTGGAGGCTGGGGTACCTCAAATGGAGTGGCCTGCACTTTCTCCAGACCCGAATCCCATAGAAAACCTCTGGGATCAGCCGAGTCGCCGTGTAGAGGCTCGTAACCCCGCACCCCAGAACCTCAATGACCTGAGGGCCGCCCTTCAAGAAGAGTGGAATGCCATGCCTCAGCAGACAATAAGTCGACTCGTGAACAGCATGAGACGTCGTGGTCAAGCTGTAATTGATGGTCAAGGGCACATGACAGATTATTGAGACATTGAGATTTTTTGTTGTGGTATACCCTCCACTGTTGTTGGCTTTTGTTTCAATAAATTGTTTGAGATGAGGAAATCACCATTGCATGCTTCTACTTAAATGCCCGACTTTCATGATATATCACTGTAGCATGAACTTTTTACATTTTCCATAAATTTCACCCAAAAGCCAAATATCCTTAACTTTTAGTGTATATGCATGAGCCATCCTGGTGGTGTAGTGCCATCATTTCACTTTTCCAGTGACTGATAAACCTGAGGCATCCGAAAACAACCTAAGAGCCTCCATAATAACAGGGACCTGATTTTTATTCTTCAGAAATAAACAAAGTGTCACCAGCAAGCTGACTGATAGTTAAAGTGAACTCTCCCATCTCAATACCTTTAATTTAGGAGCAACGTACAGCATAAAGATTTAAAATTTCTGCTACTAATAAAAATACAAATGGGAAAACTGGGCACCCCTGTCTGATTCCTCTTCCGACAACAAAACGAGAAGATGTACCGCCGGATGAAGGAATACTACTTGGAATATTATTATAAAATGTGTGCATCATAATTTTAAAGGTTGGGCCAAAACCAAACTTATCAAGGGTCTGATACATGAAACTGTGCTCAGCAGTGTCAAAAGCCTCGTAAAAATCTAAAAACAAAATTAGAGCTTCCTCATGTACTAAATCTGAATAATCTAAAAGGTCCAGTACCAGTCTGGAATATTGTTTGAAATATCTCTCCCCTTCATAAATCCGGACTGGGTGATATACTGTATATCATTTCATCCAAACATGCTTTTAATCTTTAGGCATATAAAGACGCTAATTATTTGTAATCCGAGTTAAGCAGCATGATTGGGCGCCAGTTATCTAAGTACAAAATGTCTTTATTAGGTTTTGGAAGCAGAGTAATTATTCCCTGTTTCATTGATTCTGTATGTTCTCCCATTATGGCACAATCATTAAACACATTTAAAAGGAATCCTCTAATTATCTTCCTAAAAAACTCAAAAGGCAAACCATCGGGTCCTGGGCTTTTGTTAAAAGGAGTTTTTTTTATCATCCAATTGGCTCAATGACATGTCCTCTTCACAAAGGCTTTTATTATTTATTCTCACACAAGGAATAAAGGGATGTATCTTGCTAAAAAATAGATCACTTGACACAGGGTTAAAAGTTGATGTATAGAATTTTTGATAAAAGTCTGATACAAATTTTGAAATTCTTTTCTCATCTGTTACAATATTGTTATCAATGTACAAAGAGAATTTTTTCTGTACTTTCACCTCGCCTTTTTGCCAAATTAAAAAAAGAGTTTTTCTCCCAGGCTGCTAACCATTTGGCTCTAGACCTAACAACGGCCCCTTTAGCCTTTTCCATATAAAAATTTTTCTATTAACAAGTATAAATGTTTTTTCTCAGCATCAGTTGGACAGTGAAATTTCTAATTCAATACCTGCGTGATCAGTTGGTGGTGCAGTGGAGATATTACAAGATTTAACACAAGAAACCAGATTATCAGATATTAACCAAAATCTATGCGTAATTTTTGTGTCAGATTTGAACCGAGTAAATGAAGAGGAAATGCCGTTATGGAAGAATCTGTAGATATCTATCAATGAGAAATTAGAACATGTGTCACTAATTATTTTATTGGAAGTAGTAATGCCAAATTTAGGAGGAAATCTATCATAACAGAAATCAAGAGCTTCATTAAAGTCCCCACCCAAAATGAATGATGAGCATGGATATTTTACCTTTAAAGATGTTCATTTAGAATTGTTAAATCTGAAAAGAGACAAGTATTCAGATTGGATCTATTAAAGCCATAGACGGAATTTGTAAGAGTAACAATGCTTTCCCCACACTGAATAACAGATTAACCATCTACCTTCGTTTGAACAATGTGATTCAAGTACAGTGTTATTAAAGTGCAGATTAAATAAAGTCATAACTCCAGCAGAATTATTGGAACCATGACAATACATCATTTTGCTCCCCCACTGATTTGACCAAAAAGACTCATCTTTCAAGGTTGAGTGTGATTCCTGCAAAAAGTAAACATCAGAAAGAAATAAAGCTTTATGTTTAGTTAAATCTTGAATTCCCCTAACATTAAGCATAAAACAAGTCAACTTAAAAGTCATGAAAAAAAAATGAAAACAACTAACCAAAAACTAGATTAGTAGTACAACTAGAACTTCCTTTTCGAAATAAGATAAAGTAAAGAAAGGCGAGTGCAGCACTTCTCCAGACCTCCTCAGTGTTAAATGAACCAGCTGTCCATTTCTCTAGGCTAGAATGGAACCCTAACCAATAAGAAACTCCAAGAGGATAACAAACCTCCGTATATGACCACAAAAGAGTCACTTAAATGTTGTCCACTGTGATTTTCTTCCCATCGATCACAGCAGTTGAACCCTGGAACCCTCCAGGTTTACCTTCCAGTCTAGCTTGATTGACAAGTAGCCACAATTTGTTTCCAGCTTCCCGTGCATGTTGCCTAAGTCCTCCATTATCCTGATATTTTTTTGTTTTAGGATTTCAAAGCGCTTCGTGACGGTCCAGATTTGGTCACGGTGCATGCGAGAGGTAAACTATACAATAACACGCGAGGTTGAGCGAGTCCTTTCTTGCTGAGCCTGTGAGCGACATGGAAGACTGGAGAACATCTGCCAGACCTGGTGAAACAACCCTCAATATTTCCATTACCGCCATTTTTACATTTTCACCTTCCACTTCAGGTATACTAGCGATGTGAAGGTTCTGCCGCCTTTTGTAAGCCTCTAATTCGTCCAGCTTATGCCAGAGTTGTTTGTTTCAGTCTTTAATGAAGTAAGTTGGTCCTTCCTCACACTAGAGTTGGTAACGGTCAGCCTTGTCAGAGATTGTGTCCATTATATAATCCAAGTTCAGCGATGCGGCTTGAGTTACATGAAACTGCCATTATTTTCTCCAAGAAATCGTCTTGTTTTTTTCCGCAGCTTCTCAATTGCTTCCAAGAGAACTGCATTTGATGGCTCCGTGGTCACATCTTCGATTGTGGACTCTTTGTAGGAGTTTCAGGTTGTAATGTTAAGGGAGCTTTGTCCTTCTCTGTGGGTGTCTTTGCGTAATCATGTACACGTTTCACTGATAAAGCGTGTTCCATTTGTTGCGAAATGTGGAAAAAAAACCTTTTAAGATGGCAAGGAGTTGTTATAGCTGATAGATGAGCACAGTCTCTTCCCAGTTAGCAGCTATCAGGCTAATATCCAGAAAAGTATATAGGATTTTGTATAGGACAAAAATGAACCCAGCAATAAGGGTTCTTGAAAATATCAAATCAATAATGATTAATTCTGTTTATACTCACATGAGGATAAGTTAGGTCAAGAATTGTACAGAAAACTTGTAAGCTACTAACAACACCACTTACACAGCCCCCCCCCCCCCAAAAAAAATAAATAAAATAAAAATAAAATAAAAATAAAAAATAAAAAATACAGATTACACAGTGCTGGAGTTGGTGTGTGCTAATTGGTGCCCACCGGGTGAGGGGGTGGGGCCTGGCGCGTCACTTAGACCTACAGTTTGTGTGTAAAATGTCTCTGAGTGTTCGAGTTTCTTTCTGTGTAATATTTAGGAACTTTTCCCCGCATTAAATGTTCTGTATTTTTTTCTTTATGCTGAAAGTCTGTTACACTGAAGGCTATTCAGGTTGGGCAGTGGTAGCTCAAGTGGTTAAGGCTCTGGGTTATTGACTGGAAGATCGGGGTTCAAGCCCCAGCACCACCAAGCTGCCACCGTTGGGCCCTTGAGCAAGGCCCTGTGCTGTATCATGACTGACCCTGTGCTCTGACCCCAACCTCCAAGGATGGGATATGTGAAGAAGGAATTTCACTGTGCTGTAATGTATCTGTGACAAATAAAGACTACTTCACTTAAATGATTCTGTTAAATATAGACAGATATTAAACAGTGAGGAAGAAATGAGGCTTTATTAGTGTGAAAGTGTGTATGTATGAATGTGTGTGAGAGTGAATGTGTGTATCTGAGTGTGTGTGTGTTCAGAAGCTGGGTTAGGGTTAACCCTGTATGGTGCCGGGGTCTGTTGCATGGTGAAGTGATGGACCTGAGCCGTATTCCAGAGGGCAGTAGATTAAATCAGTGAAGTCCAGCGGGAGGAGGGTCATTTAGGATGTCAGGACGTGCTGTGGACAGTGTGTGTATATATATATATATATATGCAGATTCATGTTTCCTGCTTGAGTTTGTGATCTGATTTGGTTCAACCAATTAAAAAAGATTGATGCAGATAAAACACACAGTCTCGAGAGCAGGAAACAAACCCGAGTGCGATTTGGTCTGCGAGCGCGCACTGAGCCGCGGTGCATTGTGGGTATAGTGTAAAGATGGTGGCGTCCATGTAGACATGCTAAAAGCTAACTGTATCCTGAGAGCAGCTGGGTTATAAAGAGCTGTGTGGAGAGACAACATGTGGAAACACATCGGTAATCTGCAGAAGAACCGGACCGTGAGATACGGAGTGCCCATGCTGGTGAATTACTGACCTTTTACAGCTTTGAACACAACTTCCGGTTTAGTTTCCACACGACTACAGTGAGTGAGAAAGCTTTCCGGTGTTTAATTCGGATTCTCTTTACTCACAATACACACAGAGTGCTTTATTCACGTGGAAACATAAATCAACACAGTTTGTTGTACTTTTTTGTGTTCGGGGATTGCCCCAGCGGATTATCTGAACCTCTACACTCCCAGTTTAATCCGGGACTGGGACCAGTACTGAGAGGGAATCCTCCAGCAGCTGGACTGGTTCCCAACAATCAAATCAAAACATATGAGAAATTATGCACTGTTTATAATAAACTAAACCTGATGTATGTATGTATGTATGTGTGTGTGTGAGATTTATACAGCAGTCTGTGTGCACTACTCTGAGGAACAGAGATCTTACTGAACATCATGTGCAGGGTGTAGGGTTAGTGATGAAGAAGAGTGCAGATAAGCTTCATTCTCTACGACATTAAGACAACAGTCAACTTATTTTACTGAAGTCTACATGTTTTGTGTAATTAATGGTGTGTGTGTGTGTAGCTGCTTGTGGTTGGAGGATCATTCGGCCTGAGAGAGTTCACGCAGATTCGATATGATGCTCAGAAAATAAAGAAGAAGGTAAACACACACACACACACACACACACAGGGCAGTTTATTTGTTGTGTGTGTTTGCATGTGTGTTTAGAACAAAATATTGTGTATTGTGTCACAGATGGACCCTGCACTGGAGGCTCGAGTGACCCCACGCACACACACAAACATCCTGCAGGAAGAATACATGGTACACACACACACACACACACACAGAAAGTTAGAGCGTATTTCTGTACTCTAAGGTCCTCATTCAGCTGGACATGAACAGATTATATGTACATGTTTTTTTCTAAGTGGCTTATACACATGAGTCAGGAATGGCTTTATAATCAGCAGAACAAACAAGTTCTGCAGAAAATTTTAGTTTGACAAAACTTTACACACAACCTTATTAAAAGATTGATAAATGATGCACTGTGTGTGTCTGTGTGTCTGCCTTTCTGTCTGTGTGTGTCTATGTGTGTGTGTAGAAACTGCAGCAGGTGGATTTGGACAACTGGACAAACATCCGTGGTCCGCGACCCTGGGAGAACTCTGGGCAGAACCAAAAGGAACAGAGAACTCACCCCTTCAAGGGCACTTAGCACTGTGTGTGTGTGTGTGTGTGTGTGTGTGTATGTGTGTGAGCATGTTATTAATGTTTATTACAATTTATGACCACTTTATAGAATGGGGGGGGTTTAATGATGACATCACACACTAGTGTTGTACATTTAGTTAGGTTCTTTATTTAATATTTAAATAATCAGAGATGTGTGTGTGTGTGAAGATTTTTTGTCCTTGTTTCATTCGTTGTGAAATAAGTGTCACCAGATCAGTGCAGTAATCTCATCAGTGTTTATAACAGTGTTCATAACAGCACATCAGTTCACACTGCAGTTTATAAACTGCTGCATCATCAAATGGAAATAATTAAATATAATACAGAGTAAAATAAAGTAATAAATAGCAATAAAACTAAAAATAGCAGAGTTTTGTTTGAATAAATTTTGTTTTAAATGAATTGCTGTGTTTTTCATGGTGTTGAGTTTCAGAGTCTCTTTATTCCTGACCACTGTCCGCTGCTTTTATCAACTGCTGATTGGTTAAAGCTTTTACTTTATTAGCCGCAACAGCCAATTAAAACATGGTGGGCGTGGCTTACAGCAACACGTAACTTGTCTAGGGTTAGAGATAAACTAAACTTAATTTTATGTAACAATCAGCAGAGTGAGGAGAAAGTGGGATAAACAACTAGTTAACTGTAAATAAACGGTACTTTATGATCATGTGACCCGGCATCCGTTTTACTGAAACATTAATCCATCTGCAAGAGACCCAAAAGACTGGGTTAGGAACTCCACAGTGCTCCCTGCTGAGTGGAGACAGGAACAGGTGGGTTTCTCTCTCTCTCTCTCTCTCTCTCTCTCTCTCTCTCTCTCTCTCTCTCTCTCTCTCTCTCTCTGTGTGTGTGTGTGTGTGTGTGTGTGTGTAAGAGAAAGACATACAGATTGTTCATATTTTATTGCAAATCACATTAAAGTTAGAGTCACATGATTTAATAATGACGCTGCACTAAAGAGAGAGGCATCACTCTAATATTTACTGGAGACTGAATGCAGTTCTAATCATTCAGGCTAGCTTGTGTGGGAACGCCCCCTTTTCGAGGGCCTTCCTGATGTGAGAAATGGAGTGTAACTGAACTCAGTGTCTCTGATTATTTCCACAGTGTTGAACAGGTGAAGTTAGCTAGCAGGCGGTTAGGAAGCGCTGCATGGCTAATTAGTGCTCACTGGACCCCTACTACACAGAGGACTCCTTGTTGTCCGGCATCTGGACCTCTGTAATGATGCTAAAGCATGAAAGAGTGTGTAGAATGAGTCAGTTTGCTGTCTTTATTGTGTTTATTTGGGGCGTGGTCTGAGATTAAAGTATTTCAGGTTGCAATATTATGTTATTATATTGAGAGTTCTACACTGACCCCTGCTGGCTGGAGTGTGTATAGTTCTCCTGAGGAACAGCAGTGAGTACATTTAAAACTGACCCTAACTGTACCAAGCAACCATCTCTCTCTCTCTCTCTCACACACACACACTCACTCACTCACTGACTCTGTCTCTCTCTCTCTCACACTCTCTCTCTCTCACACACTCTCTCTCTCACACACTCTCTCCCTCTCTCACACTCTCTCTCTCTCTCTCTCTCTCTCACTCACACACACACACACACACACTCTCTCTCCCTCTCTCTCTCTCGCTCTCTCTCTCTCTCTGTTGCATGCTGGGAGTTGGCGGGTGTGAGTGGCATGTGGAGTGTGAGAGGTGTGTGGGGTGAGACTGGTGGTGAGAGTGTGGATATTTGTACATATTTTTCTTCTTCAATTCATGCGCCTTGCACGAATTGAGATGGTGAGGTGTGGGGAGATGGTGAGGTGTGGGGGGTGTGGGGAGATGGTGAGGTGTGGGGAGATGGTGAGGTGTGGGGGGTGTGGGGAGATGGTGAGGTGTGGGGAGGTGGTGAGGTGTGGGGGGTGTGGGGAGAGGGTGGGGTGGGGGGGGTGTGGGGAGATGGGGAGGTGTGGGGAGATGGTGAGGTGTGGGGGGTGTGGGGAGATGGTGAGGTGTGGGGGGTGTGGGGAGCTGGTGAGGTGTGGGGAGATGGTGAGGTGGGGGGGGTGTGGGGAGATGGTGAGGTGGGGGGAGATGGTGAGGTGTGGGGGGTGTGGGGAGATGGTGAGGTGTAGGGAGATGGCGTCTCTTGAAGGGGTGTCGGCTTTATTTCTCCGACATGGTTTCAGGTGTGTGCCTGATGAGAGTGTAATGGTGGAGGATGTTCTCCTTAAAGTCGGAGAAAAAGTTGGGTTTGAGCAAATTGTTTCCGCTTCTCGGATGAATAAAACTGTAGTGGTTTTTATGAAAGATCAGCGTCTTGTTAATCAGCTGTTAGCGAGTGGTATTGTGATCAATGGCACATCATTAAATGTTTCCCCCACTGTTTGCCCCCTCAGTAAGGGTCATCATTTCAAACTGTCTGCCTTTTCTGCCGAATGCGGCGCTAGAGCGCGAGCTCTTACGATTCGGGAAAATGGCCAGCTCTTTTAAAATGATCTCTCTGGGCTGTAAACACCCCGAATTAAAGCATGTTATATCTTTCAGGAGACAAGTATCCATGTTCCTGGATTCGCCTGAAAACACCTTTGAGATATCCTTCCGTGTTAAATACGAAGGGAAAACATATATGGTGTACGCGAGCGGTAATATGCGCTGTTTTGAATGTGGAGATATCGGTCATAAGCGATTCGCATGTCCGCATAGTAAACACGAGGAACGGGAGGTCAATCGCGGCCCTGACCCGGGTGATATTGTGAGAACAGAGGGGAATCAGGAGGAGGTCACCAGGAGTGCTGAGGTGAGTGGGTCCGAGGCAGATATCCCCGCAGAGCATGAGTATGACCGTGCGCGAGAGCCCGGTGCAGACCCAGAGCAAACCATGGTGTTGAACTTAGAGAGTGGACCAGTTATGGAGAACAGAGTGGGTCAGGATGGGGCAATAGCTAGCGCTAGTGCTGCAGTACAGCAGTTAGGCAATGCTGAGGTTTACATGGTAAATGAGAAGAAAAGGTCGTGGGCCGACACTGTAACTAACACTGACTGTATGATGAAAAAGGCACTTTCTGATGGAACTGAAGCTGATAGTCAAGATGGAAGATGATATGGAGATGTCACAGGAGGTTTGTGATGTTCGTGAAGTGGTGTCTGTGGGAGCTTCTCAGGAGGATCACACTCTGTACACCCTGGTAGAGGTGAATAGTTTTTTGGATAAGACTTTTGGTAAACAGGTTAATGTCACAGACTTTTTTCCTGATGAAAAGTTTGAAAAGTCAGTGGCTTTTCTGCAAAAAAAAATCTTGGCTTTGATTTGTTGAGTGAAAAAAAGCGCTTTGGTTTAAGGAAGCATATCACAGCTATACATAAACATAAAAAGAAATGTTAAGCTATAGCTTGGTGTACAGATAAGCCATGTTTCGCGGGTGTCTTCCTTCTCTTTATTACTGCTTCACCTTCTTTCTTTTCCTCTTTCTCTTTCACATCTCTGAGAGTGGGCTCTTTAAACATCAATGGGGGAAGGAACAGATATAAGTGTGCTGCATTAGCTGAAACAATACAACAAAAAAAACTGCACATTGTTTTTCTTCAGGGAACACACACACCGATGTAGATAATGAAGTGGAGTGGATGAGGTGGTGGGATGGACAGCAGAGTTTTAGCCATGGTACAAACTTCAGCGCAGGAGTGGCAGTTTTGTTTTCTCCTGCAATTGGTGTGAAAATGATTCGAACACAAGAAATAGTTAGGGGCCGATTGTTAACAGTAAAAACAGAGATTAGAGGTAATGTGTTCTATTTCCTAAACATTTATGCTCCAAATGTTGGGCTCATACTGGCACTTCAGTGTAAAACTCTTGCAGGACACTGAATTTTGTGAACAGTTTGATCTTTTTTGGGAGCATTTTAGAAGTAAAAAGAACCTTTTTGAGGATTTAAGACAGTGGTGGGATGTTGAAAAGGTGCAATTAAGAAGTTTTTGTCAGCAGTATACTGCATTCTCAAGTTTTAGAACAAAGCAAATTATAAAACACCTGGAAGGTGAGATAAATGATATAGAACTCAAACTGATCACCAAACACGACACTGCCTTGTCAAGGAAGCTACAGGGGAAGAAAAAGCTGGGGTCCTACATGAATGAGAGAGTGAAGGGAGCTCTGGTGAGGTCCCGATTTGCATCAGTTGCTGACATGGATGCACCAACAGCGTACTTCTTCAACCTAGAATGTGTCACTGCACAGTACAAGCAAATGACCCGTCTCTGTCTGCCTGATGGAAGAGACACTAACCTCGGACACTGGGGAAATGCGAAAACATGCGGTGAATTGCTACTCTGCTCTATATAGGGCAGAAAACTGAGACTCAGAATGCACTGAGCTACTGACTCAAGGACTTCCACAGCTGGATGCAGAATCTGGAGCTGACCTGGACACTGAAATAACCCTAGAGGAACTCACAGTGGCAGTTGTGCAGCTCAGATCAGGAAGCTCACCAGGCATTGATGGCCTACCATCAGCGTTTTACAAACATTTCTGGAGTCTTGTGGGAGGGGACCTCCACGAAGTCTTTCAGGAAAGTTTCAGAGTTGGACATTTACCGCTTTCATGCCAGTGTGCGGTGCTGTCTCTCCTACCTAAGAAAGGGGATCTCTCACTGTTAAAGAACTGGAGACCGGTAGCACTTCTAACTACAGACTATAAGATTATTTCAAAGTGAGAAAGATTATTCCTGACAAGTCAATAATGGACAATCTCTTTTTAATTCGAGATGTTGTAGACCTCTGTAACATTTCTGATATGTCTGTGGGTTTGCTTTCTCTTGATCAAGAAAAGTCTTTTGACCATGTAGATCACTGCTACCTCTTTAAAACTATGCAGGCTTTTGGTTTTGGGAACAATTTTGTGAGTATGGTTAAATTGTGGTATACTGACGCAACATGTATGATGGGGGTTGGCCTGATCCAGCCGATTGTGGTCACCAGAGGTATTAGGCAGGGATGCCCCTTATCCGGTCAGTTATTTTGCATAGCCATCGAACCATTGCTTACTCTACTTCGGGGGAAGCTAGAAGGTTTTAAAGTTCCGTTGAGCTTGCAGGAGTCAGGAATCATGCTCTCTGCTTAACAGTAATACGGACATCAAAGTTTTATTGGGAGCACTTGATGTATACCAGAAGGCTTCTTCAGCTAATGTAAACTGGAATAAGAGTGAGGCTTTATGGGTGGGGCAAGTTAATGCAGAGGGTCTTCCTCTTCTTTCAGGGAACCTGAAGTGGAATAGAGAGGGTCTAAAGATAATGGGTGTATTTCTAGGAACAGAAGAGTACAGAAAACAGAACTGGGATAGTGTAGTGGAGAGAGTTTGCACCAAATTGTCTCGATGGAAATGGGTGCTACCCCAGCTGTCCTACAGAGGAAGAGTACTGGTGGCCAATAACCTTGCTGCCTCCATGCTCTGGCACAACCTAAATGTGCTACAACCACCTGCTGGATTTGTACAGGAGATACAGAGAGCCTTAGTGACCTTTTTTTGGTCAGGCCAACACTGGACCAATTCAGCTGTACTCTACCTTCCTCTACAAGAAGGGGGTCAAGGTCTTGTGGACATTAAATCCAGGATTATGACTTTTCGGTTACAAGCGGCCCAGAGGTTGCTGTACAGCAAGTCGATCACTTGGGAATATACTGCAGTTTCACTCTTAAGGAGAGCAGGTGGAATGGGACTGGACAAACATCAGTTTTTAATGAAGATGGGACACGTTGCAAGAACGGACATGTCGGTGTTCAGCGAAAGGACTGGCATCTGGTCAAGTCGCCTTCTAAACCGGCTTACAGCGGACATATTGGGCTCACTGCTACCAGACTATGGAGCCTTTCTGAGGGATCTCTCTAACTGTGTGCAATGGAGGGAGGGCGTTTCATATGACTTCCCTGCTTTGAAGGTTAGTGCTGCCATGGGGGACTGGAACGAGAACAAACATCATCTCCTATCATTCACCACACTGGAACTGGATCGCTTCAAAAGTCAAGAGAAAAAAGCGCTGTACACAACCTGTGTGAAAGTCAGCAATATACATCCCCTGAAAGAAGTTCCATCATCAAGGTGGCTTGAGTCCTTTGGCATCGACTCTTCCCCTACAGGCTGCTGGCGGTCCCTGTATAAGCGTCCGATTGACAAAAGGACTGCTGACCTCCAGTGGAGGATTGTACCTGGGGCTATAGCCAAAAACAGACATGGGGTCCACCTCGATCCTACGGTTGGGGTGGGCTGTCCTTTCTGTCTCGAACCTGAGTCCCTTTTCCATCTCTTTGCACAATGCAATCGTCTACGCAACTTATTCCTAACCTTAGATCGATGGTTCTCATGCTTAGGTGAAGTCTTTTCCCTTCAGTTGTTTATTTTTGGACCCAAGTACACCACACAGAAGAAAACTGTTCTAACTCTGCTAAATTTTATATCTGGAACAGCAAAGTTAGCTATATGGAAAACCATAAAGAATAAGTTGACAGGACAGGGAACAGTGGATTTATCTGCCACGTTCAGGGGTTTAGTGGAGGTGCGGCTCAGAGTTGAATATGCATACTTTAAGTTGGTGGGTAAGCTCCTGGTGTTTAAGAGCAGTTGGGACATAAAGAAATTTCGGTGTACACTTCATGAATATACTGAGGAGTTACTATTGCTTTTCTAATTTGTGTCATGGTATTGATCTATTATTAGTGTTATTGTTGTTGATGTTGTTTTAATATTATTCATTTATTTGTTTGTTTATTTATTTATTCATTTATCAATTAACTTATTTAATTATTTTCATTTTCATTTTTATTTATTTTTTTCTTTTTCTCGGTTAACTCAGATATCGATTTATTGCCAGTTTTTTTTCTATCAATACTAAAGCGAAAGTCTTTTCCTGGATTTGTGACTGATCCAATAAAGGTGTTTTTAAAACTCTCTCTCTCTCTCTCTCTCTCTCTCTCTCTCTCTCACACACACACACACACACCACCCATCACACTTATTTAGCCTTTTTGTTGTTGTTGTTTGTTGTTTTTTTAAACCTGATGATGATGATGATGATGATGATGATGATGATGCGATGACGTAGACAACCCTGCGTGTGCGTGCGTGCGCGTGTCAATCCAGAGGCTCGCGGCTGCCTCTTCTCACTTGAGGATGCGCGCGTTGTGAATCTAAGATGCTGCTGATGATGAAGACGAAGAAGAAGAAGAAGATGATAAAGATGGTGATGGTTTGGAGGGAGCGCAAGGACACGCGGCGAACATCCTGCACTGACAAACACTCTGGAAATGAATAAATGAGCATCTGCGCAAGAGAAAGAGAGGAAGTAACAAACGGCGCGCGCGGGGAAGGGGAGATCGTCGTTGTCGCTGTAGTGTTGATGGTGTAAACGGACACGGATCGTACTGTGTTTCCTTTTTTATTTTAGATATTTATTGTGTTTGTTTTGCCTTGGAAATGGCGTTAAAGATTAAAGGCCGGTCGCGCGCGAGGAACGCCGGGTGTATAACGGCGCTATAAGACGGAGGAGGAGAAGAAGAGGAGAAGGAGGCGGAGGAGGAGGAGGAGGCGGCGGGGGGCGCGAGCAGTTACCGGCTCGCAGAAGGAAAAGCCGATCGCATGGAGTCCGATGAGGTTCAGATGATTTTATTGATTTTTTGTTTTTTGGAGAATCCTTCGACGTGAGCGTGCGCACATAGAGCGTGCGTTCGTGCGCGCGCGAACCCCCACATACCGTATACCACCTCTCCGCCCCGCCCCCCCGACCTTCCGTTCCCCCGGTCCCATTCCGTTTCATTCCATTCCAATAGAGCGCGCGCGCGGCGGAGTGGCGGCGTTATAAATTAAAGAAGAGACATTACGTTTCCTCCGGTTTCTCTTCACGATGCTGCTGCAAACACCGGACACCGAGCTTTAGTCCTCCTCCTCCACCGCGCGTGAGGAGGCGGAGAGGAGAGGGCGCGCGGGCCTTTGGTGGTGTGTGTGTGTTGGGGGGCTGGTGGGGGGTGAGCAGGAATTTTCTCTGTCAGCGCACACGGAGGAGTGAGCAACACCGGAGGCGGTGAAGGCACCGGAGACAGAAACCCGCAGGCGCGCGCTTGTATGTGTGTGAGGGAGAGAGAGAGAAGATTCAGAGAGAACAACCCGAATCCTGACAGGAATCACATTTACGGGATCCGAATCCAGGTAGGTAACTCAGTGCGCATGCGCAGCGGTAATTAATAAATCGACCCGTTTATTTGAGTGACACGTGAAGCAAGCGCAGCAAAAAATGTGAAATCTCACCCTGTTTATCCACAGAGGAAAAGTTCATTCAGCACATCAGATTTTTACCACACACACACACACACACACACACATATATATATATTATGGAGGAATCGAGATAATTCAGGACTCGAAAAGAACACTAGAACAGGAATTTCTGCATTCTCACAATTCCAGTTGTTCTTGTTTGTTGGTTTGTTTATTTGTTGTTGTAGTTGTTGAATCATAGGTCCTTCAGAAAGGTCCTAGCTTCTTGAATGCTTTCTGCTGATCTGTTTAGAACACTTTGTGAGAGGGAACCGAAGGTAGAACATGGAGAACCCTTCATTTCATTTCTACTCTGAGTTTCTGTGTGTGTAAAGTTCAGGAACAAAAAGTTTAAATCTGAAATCTGATTGAAATGAAACTTTTATGTTTAATGACTCTGGTGTTTAATCAGATTCAGTTCTCTGATCATGTGTGTGTCTGAGGAATGCTGGAGACTCGTGGTGTTGTGTAGATATGCTTCATGTTCACGTGGCTGTGTGTGTGTAGTATTTTTATGAAAGAGCTACATGGGGTTCAGTCCCCTTCTCCCTATATGAGGTATAGGTATGTGTATATTTATATATTTGGCAGCAGAAAAGGAACTAAACTCTTACAGGGTGTAGGATTTTGCCCTCTCTGGCAGTGAAGTGTTATTGCGCACCACATGCTGCGAAACCTTTAGGAACATGGGTTGTGTGTCAGATGTTCACCACGTGGAATAATCTCACACACTCTGTAAGATTTCCAGGTGAAGTGTGGTGTTGAGGTGACGGTGTTGGGGTGAACAGTGTTGAGGTGAATGGTGTTGAGGTGATGGTGTTGAGGTGAACGGTGTTGAGGTGAACAGAATTGAGGTGAACAGTGTTGAGGTGACGGTGTTGAGGTGAACAGTGTTGAGGTGAACAGAATTAAGGTGAACAGTGCTGAGGTGAACAGAATTGAGGTGAACGGTATTGTGGTGAACAGAATTGAGGTGAACAGTGTTGAGGTGACGGTGTTGAGGTGAACAGTGTTGAGGTGAACAGAATTGAGGTGAACAGTGTTGTGGTGAACAGTGTTGAGGTGAACAGTATTGAGGTGACAGTGTTGTGGTGAACAGTATTGAGGTGACAGTGTTGTGGTGAACAGTGTTGACGTGAACAGTATTGAGGTGAACAGTGTTGAGGTGAACAGTATTGTGGTGATGGTGTTGAGGTGAACAGTGTTGAGGTGAACAGTATTGAGGTGATGGTGTTGAAGTGAACAGTGTTGATGTGAACAGTGTTGAGGTGAACAGTGTTGGGGTGTACAGTGTTGATGTGAACAGTGTTGAGGTGAACAGTGTTGGGGTGAACAGTGTTGTGGTGAACAGTATTGAGGTGAACAGTATTGAGGTGACAGTGTTGTGGTGAACAGTATTGAGGTGACAGTGTTGTGGTGAACAGTATTGAGGTGACAGTGTTGTGGTGAACAGTGTTGACGTGAACAGTATTGAGGTGAACAGTGTTGAGGTGAACAGTGTTGGGGTGAACAGTGTTGAGGTGAACAGTATTGTGGTGATGGTGTTGAGGTGAACAGTGTTGAGGTGAACAGTATTGAGGTGAACAGTATTGAGGTGACAGTGTTGTGGTGAACAGTATTGAGGTGAACAGTGTTGTGGTGAACAGTATTGAGGTGACAGTGTTGTGGTGAACAGTATTGAGGTGACAGTGTTGTGGTGAACAGTGTTGACGTGAACAGTATTGAGGTGAACAGTGTTGAGGTGAACAGTGTTGGGGTGAACAGTGTTGAGGTGAACAGTATTGTGGTGATGGTGTTGAGGTGAACAGTGTTGAGGTGAACAGTATTGAGGTGATGGTGTTGAAGTGAACAGTGTTGATGTGAACAGTGTTGAGGTGAACAGTGTTGGGGTGAACAGTGTTGAGGTGAAAGGTGTTGAGGTGAACAGTATTGGGGTGAACGGTGTTGAGGTGAACAGTGTTGAGGTGAACAGTATTGAGGTGATGGTGTTGAAGTGAACAGTGTTGATGTGAACAGTGTTGAGGTGAACAGTATTTAGGTGAACAGTGTTGAGGTGACGATATTGAGGTGAACAGTATTGAGGTGAACGGTGTTGAGGTGAACAGTGTTGAGGTGAACAGTATTGAGGTGATGGTGTTGAGGTGAACAGTATTTAGGTGAACAGTGTTGAGGTGACGATATTGAGGTGAACAGTATTGAGGTGAACAGTATTGTGGTGATGGTGTTGAGGTGAACAGTATTGAGGTGATGGTGTTGACGTGAACAGTGTTGAGGTGACAGTGTTGAGGTGAACGGTGTTGAGGTGACAGTTGTTGAAGTGAACAGTGTTGAGGTGACAGTTGTTGAGGTAAACAGTGTTGAGGTGAATGGTGTTGAGGTGAACGGTATTGAGGTGAACAGTGTTGAGTTGACAGTGTTGAGGTGAACGGTGTTGTGGTGATGGTGTTGATGTGAACAGTGTTGAGGTGACAGTTGTTGAAATAAACAGTATTGAGGTGAACAGTGTTGAGGTGAACAGTATTGTGGTGATGGTGTTGAGGTGAACAGTGTTGAGGTGAACAGTATTGAGGTGAACGGTGTTGAGGTGAACATTGTTGGGGTGGACAGTGTTGAGGTGAACGGTGTTGAGGTGAACAGTATTGAGGTGAACAGTGTTGAGGTGATGGTGTTGAAGTGACCAGTATGTTGAAGTGACTGTGTTGAGGTAAACAGTATTGAGGTGAACAATGTTGAGGTGATGGAGTTGGGGTGAACAGTGTTGAGGTGAAAGGTGTTGAGGTGAACAGTATTGAGGTGATGGTGTTGAGGTAAACAGTGTTGGGGTGAACAGTGTTGAGTTGACAGTGTTGAGGTGAACGGTGTTGAGGTAAACAGTGTTGGGGTAAACAGTGTTGGGGTGAACAGTGTTGAGCTGACTGTGTTGAGGTGAACGGTGTTGAGGTGAACAGTGTTGAGGTGACTGTGTTGAGGTGAACGGTGTTGAGGTGAACAGTGTTGAGGTGACTGTGTTGAGGTGAACGGTGTTGAGGTGACTGTGTTGAGGTGAACGGTGTTGAGGTGACCAGTATTGAGGTGAACAGTGTTGAGGTAAACAGTGTTGGGGTGAACAGTGTTGAGGTAAACAGTGTGGAGGTGACTGTGTTGAGGTGAACAGTGTTGAGGTGAACGGTGTTGAGGTGAACAGTGTTGAGGTAAACAGTGTGGAGGTAAACAGTGTTGGGGTGAACAGTGTGGGGGTGAACAGTGTTGAGGTGAACAGTGTTGAGGTGAACAGTGTGGAGGTGACTGTGTTGAGGTGAACGGTGTTGAGGTGAACGGTGTTGAGGTGTCAGTGTTAAGGTGACTGTGTTGAGGTAAACAATGTTGAGGTGATGGAGTTGGGGTGAACAGTGTTGAGGTGAACGGTGTTGAGGTGAACAGTATTGAGGTGATGGTGTTGAAGTGAACAGTGTTGACATGAACAGTATTGAGGTGAACAGTGTTGAGGTAAAAAGTATTGAGGTGAACAGTGTTGAGGTGAACGGTGTTGAAGTGAACAGTATTGTGGTGAACGGTGTTGAGGTGAACATTGTTGGGGTGGACAGTGTTGAGGTGAACGGTGTTGAGGTGAACAGTATTGAGGTGAACAGTGTTGAGGTGATGGTGTTGAAGTGAACAGTGTTCACATGAACAGTATTGAGGTGAACAGTGTTGAGGTGATGGTGTTGAAGTGACCAGTATTGAGGTGAACAGTGTTGAGGTAAACAGTGTTGGGGTGAACAGTGTTGAGCTGACTGTGTTGAGCTGACTGTGTTAAGGTGAACGGTGTTGAGGTGAACAGTGTGGAGGTGAACGGTGTTGAGGTGAACAGTGTTGAGGTAAACAGTGTGGAGGTGAACAGTGTTGAGGTGAACAGTGTTGAGGTAAACAGTGTGGAGGTGACTGTGTTGAGGTGAACGGTGTTGAGGTGATGGTGTTGAAGTGACCAGTATTGAGGTGAACAGTGTTGAGGTAAACAGTGTTGGGGTGAGCAGTGTTGGGGTGAACAGTGTTGAGGTGACTGTGTTGAGGTGAACGGTGTTGAGGTGAACAGTATTGAGGTAAACAGTGTTGAGGTAAACAGTGTTGAGGTAAACAGTGTTGGGGTGAACAGTGTTGGGGTGAACAGTGTTGAGCTGACTGTGTTGAGGTGAACGGTGTTGAGGTGAACGGTTTTGAGGTAAACAGTGTGGAGGTGACTGTGTTGAGGTGAATGGTGTTGAGGTGAACAGTATTGGGGTGAACAGTGTTGAGGTGAACAGTCTTGAGGTGAACAGTGTTGAGGTGAACAGTATTGAGGTGATGGTGTTGAAGTGAACAGTGTTGATGTGAACAGTGTTGAGGTGAACAGTATTTAGGTGAACAGTGTTGAGGTAAACAGTATTGAGGTGAACAGTATTGTGGTGATGGTGTTGAGGTGAACAGTATTGAGGTGATGGTGTTGACGTGAACAGTGTTGAGGTGACGGTGTTGAGGTGACAGTGTTGAGGTGAACAGTGTTGAGGTGACAGTTGTTGAGGTAAACAGTGTTGAGGTGAATGGTGTTGACGTGAACAGTGTTGAGGTGACAGTGTTGAGGTGAACAGTGTTGAGGTGACAGTTGTTGAGGTAAACAGTGTTGAGGTGAATGGTGTTGACGTGAACAGTGTTGAGGTGACAGTTGTTGAGATAAACAGTGTTGAGGTGAATGGTGTTGAGGTGAACATTGTTGGGGTGAACAGTTTTGAGTTGACAGTGTTGAGGTGAACGGTGTTGAGGTGAACAGTATTGAGGTGATGGTGTTGAAGTGAACAGTGTTCACATGAACAGTATTGAGGTGAACAGTGTTGAGGTGATGGTGTTGAAGTGACCAGTATTGAGGTGAACAGTGTTGAGGTGATGGTGTTGAAGTGACCAGTATGTTGAAGTGACTGTGTTGAGGTAAACAGTATTGAGGTGAACAATGTTGAGGTGATGGAGTTGGGGTGAACAGTGTTGAGGTGAAAGGTGTTGAGGTGAACAGTATTGAGGTGATGGTGTTGAGGTAAACAGTGTTGGGGTGAACAGTGTTGAGTTGACAGTGTTGAGGTGAACGGTGTTGAGGTAAACAGTGTTGGGGTGAACAGTGTTGAGCTGACTGTGTTGAGGTGAACGGTGTTGAGGTGAACAGTGTTGAGGTGACTGTGTTGAGGTGAACGGTGTTGAGGTGAACAGTGTTGAGGTAAACAATGTGGAGGTGACTGTGTTGAGGTGAATGGTGTTGAGGTGAACAGTGTTGAGGTAAACAGTGTGGAGGTGACTGTGTTGAGGTGAACAGTGTTGAGGTGAACAGTGTTGAGGTAAACAGTGTGGAGGTGACTGTGTTGAGGTGAACGGTGTTGAGGTGATGGTGTTGAAGTGACCAGTATTGAGGTGAACAGTGTTGAGGTAAACAGTGTTGGGGTGAACAGTGTTGAGGTAAACAGTGTGGAGGTGACTGTGTTGAGGTGAACAGTGTTGAGGTGAACAGTGTTGAGGTAAACAGTGTGGAGGTAAACAGTGTTGGGGTGAACAGTGTGGGGGTGAACAGTGTTGAGGTGAACAGTGTGGAGGTGACTGTTGAGGTGAACGGTGTTGAGGTGAACGGTGTTGAGGTGTCAGTGTTAAGGTGACTGTGTTGAGGTAAACAGTATTGAGGTGAACAATGTTGAGGTGATGGAGTTGGGGTGAACAGTGTTGAGGTGAACGGTGTTGAGGTGAACAGTATTGAGGTGATGGTGTTGAAGTGAACAGTGTTGACATGAACAGTATTGAGGTGAACAGTGTTGAGGTGATGGTGTTGAAGTGAACAGTGTTGACATGAACAGTATTGAGGTGAACAGTGTTGAGGTAAAAAGTATTGAGGTGAACAGTGTTGAGGTGATGGAGTTGAGGTGAACAGTGTTGAGGTGTACGGTGTTGAAGTGACCAGTATTGAGGTGAACAGTGTTGAGGTAAACAGTGTTGGGGTGAACAGTGTTGAGGTGAACAGTGTTGAGGTAAACAGTGTTGAGGTAAACAGTGTTGGGGTGAACAGTGTTGGGGTGAACAGTGTTGAGGTGAACAGTGTTGAGGTAAACAGTGTTGGGGTGAACAGTGTTGGGGTGAACAGTGTTGAGCTGATTGTGTTGAGGTGAACGGTGTTGAGGTGAACAGTGTTGAGGTAAACAGTGTGGAGGTGACTGTGTTGAGGTGAACGGTGTTGAGGTGAACAGTGTTGAGGTAAACAGTGTGGAGGTGACTGTGTTGAGGTGAACGGTGTTGAGGTGACTTTGTTGAGGTAAACAGTGTTGAGGTGTCGGTGTTAAGGTGACTGTGTTGAGGTAAACAGTATTGAGGTGAACAATGTTGAGGTGATGGAGTTGGGGTGAACAGTGTTGAGGTGAAAGGTGTTGAGGTGAACGGTGTTGAGGTGAAAGGTGTTGAGGTGAACCAGCGTGTCCAGTAAACAGAAGGTGTTAGCACACTCGCTAAAGCAAAGAGTAATAAATAAATGATTAAATGATTCACTCGACCAGTATCAAAAATAAAAAAACAAAGAGACTCACCTACACTCGCACTGGTCACCCATCTGCTGTCCAGGAGATCTCCACATCAACATCTACACATCTGTCCAGGAGATCTCCACATCAGCATCTACACATCTGTCCAGGAGATCTCCACATCAGCATCTACACATCTGTCCAGGAGATCTCCACATCAACATCTACACATCTGTCCAGGAGATCTCCACATCAGCATCTACCCATCTGTCCAGGAGATTTCCTGGAACATCTGAATTCTTATAGCTTCATATCAGAGTCGATATCAGGACCTATTCAGGATCTACTCAGTAGCCTCTGTCTGATTGGATGTTTGTGATAGGCTGATTTGTTTAACTTAAGCTCCGCCCACAATGATTTATGCACTCGAATGTAGTTGTCCCAGATAAATAACAGATTATTGAAGAATGTGGATTGACTGAGTGAAACGTGGGATTAGTGTTCGCTCACAGAAGGAATGAAGAGACTCAGACATGCTTTGGTAGAAAGTGGGATCAATTTCTGGGCAGCTGACACTACACACACACACACACACACTCACACACACTCATGTTTATGACCCTCTCATGTGTCAGGATTCTGTAAATAGGTTGCTGAATCAGGAACTCAGCAGCTTCTCACACTCCGTAAGCAACACGTGGTGGTCAGTTCAACACGCTTCCTTCAGGCAGAACAGACACGTGTATAAAATTCACTACAGCCTGTTAAACACAGGTAACAAACACAGGTAACAAACACAGGTGTGGTTTATTTTTTGCCTGAATTTCTGGTTTTATTTGCAAATATGTCACACTGCAGTAACAAATAAATAAATCTTGGTTTTAGACATGTCCACATCTGTGTAGATCAGATTGATGACATGTTTCTGTATATGGACATAAAGACACGCCTACTGTGATCTGCAGACTTGGCCTGTTGTGGGTATGCAGTGCATGATGGGTAATGTAGTGAGCGAACAGTAATGGATATAAAGGTGATGACGTGTTGATCCTCAGTAACATGACACATGATATATTAATCAGCCAGAGCTGTACATGTTGCTGTATATAACTCTATAGTAGTGTAGAATTCTGTATTGATGCATCGCTCTGCCAGACAAACATTAAAGTTAGAACCTGCCCACACACACACACTAGCACACTCACGACCTCCTTCTGTTACTGATGTGTATTTTTATGAGTGTGATTCCCAAGTCTCACGTAAAATATATTCGAGCCTCTCACGCACGCCTCTGTTACTATGGCAACAGGCCCAGGCAAGACGGACAACTCAGACCAAATATAGTAGTGATGAACGATTTATGGAGAAGCGACATATATATACACACACACACAAACACACAACAGCACCTCAAATTAATGTTCTCAACCCATGTTCAGTGTGTTGTGTTCATTGTGGTGTGCAGTGTGTTGTGTACAGTGTGGTGTGTTCAGTGTGGTGTGTTCAGTGTGTTGTGTACGGTGTGTAGTGTACGGTGTGTAGTGTACAGTGTGTAGTGTACAGTGTGGTGTGTACAGTGTGGTGTGTTCAGTGTGTTGTGTACGGTGTGTAGTGTACGGTGTGTAGTGTACAGTGTGGTGTGTTCAGTGTGTTCGGTGTGTTGTGTGGTGTGTTCAGTGTGTTGTGTACGGTGTGTAGTGTACGGTGTGTAGTGTACAGTGTGGTGTGTTCAGTGTGTTGTGTACGGTGTGTAGTGTACGGTGTGTAGTGTACAGTGTGTAGTGTACAGTGTGGTGTGTTCAGTGTGTTGTGTACGGTGTGTAGTGTACGGTGTGGTGTGTTCAGTGTGTTGTGTTCAGTGTAGTGTGTTCAGTGTGTGGTGTGTTCAGTGTAGTGTGTTCGGTGTGTTGTGTACAGTGTGGTGTGTTCGGTGTGTAGTGTACAGTGTGGTGTGTTCAGTGTGTTGTGTTCAATGTGTTGTGTACAGTGTAGTGTGTTCGGTGTGTAGTGTACAGTGTGGTGTGTTCAGTGTGTTGTGTACAGTGTGGTGTGTTCAGTGTGTTGTGTTCAGTGTGTTGTGTACGGTGTGTAGTGTACAGTGTGGTGTGTTCAGTGTAGTGTGTTTGGTGTGTTGTGTACAGTGTGGTGTGTTCGGTGTGTAGTGTACAGTGTGGTGTGTTCAGTGTGTTGTGTTCAATGTGTTGTGTACAGTGTGGTGTGTTCGGTGTGTAGTGTACAGTGTGGTGTGTTCAGTGTGTTGTGTTCAGTGTGTTGTGTTCAGTGTGTTGTGTACGGTGTGTAGTGTACAGTGTGGTGTGTTCAGTGTGTTCGGTGTGTTGTGTGGTGTGTTCAGTGTGTTGTGTACGGTCTGTTGTGTTCGGTGTGTTCAGTGTGTTGTGTTCAGTGTGGTGTGTTCGGTGTGTTGTGTGGTGTGTTCAGTGTGTTGTGTGTAGTGTTCGGTGTGGTATGTTCAGTGTGTTGTGTTCAGTGTAGTGTGTTCAGTGTGTGGTGTGTTCAGTGTGTTGTGTTCAGTGTAGTGTGTTCAGTGTAGTGTGTTCGGTGTGTAGTGTACAGTGTGGTGTGTTCAGTGTGTTGTGTTCAATGTGTTGTGTACAGTGTAGTGTGTTCGGTGTGTAGTGTACAGTGTGGTGTGTTCAGTGTGTTGTGTACAGTGTGGTGTGTTCAGTGTGTTGTGTTCAGTGTGTTGTGTACGGTGTGTAGTGTACGGTGTGGTGTGTTCAGTGTGTTCGGTGTGTTCAGTGTGTTGTGTGGTGTGTTCAGTGTGTTGTGTACGGTGTGTAGTGTACAGTGTGGTGTGTTCAGTGTGTTCCGTGTGTTGTGTACAGTGTGGTGTGTTCGGTGTGTAGTGTACAGTGTGGTGTGTTCAGTGTGTTATGTTCAATGTGTTGTGTACAGTGTAGTGTGTTCGGTGTGTAGTGTACAGTGTGGTGTGTTCAGTGTGTTGTGTTCAGTGTGTTGTGTACGGTGTGTAGTGTACGGTGTGGTGTGTTCAGTGTGTTCGGTGTGTTCGGTGTGTTGTGTGGTGTGTTCAGTGTGTTGTGTACGGTGTGTAGTGTACAGTGTGTAGTGTACAGTGTGGTGTGTTCAGTGTGGTGTGTTCAGTGTAGTGTGGTGTGTTCAGTGTGTTGTGTACAGTGTGGTGTGTTCAGTTTATTGTGTTCAGTGTGTTGTGTACGGTGTGTAGTGTACGGTGTGGTGTGTTCAGTGTGTTCGGTGTGTTCGGTGTGTTGTGTGGTGTGTTCAGTGTGTTGTGTACGGTGTGTAGTGTACAGTGTGTAGTGTACAGTGTGGTGTGTTCAGTGTGTTGTGTTCAGTGTAGTGTGGTGTGTTCAGTGTGTTGTGTACAGTGTGGTGTGTTCAGTTTATTGTGTTCGGTGTGTTTTGTACAGTGTGGTGTGTTCAGTGTGTTTTGTACAGTGTGGTGTGTTCAGTGTGTTGTGTTCAGTGTAGTGTGGTGTGTTCGGTGTGTTGTGTACAGTGTGTTGTGTTCAGTGTGGTGTGTACAGTGTGGTGTGTACAGTGTGGTGGGTTCAGTGTGGTGGGTTCAGTGTGTTGTGTTGTGTACAGTGTGGTGTGTTCAGTGTGTTCTGTACAGTGTGGTGTGTTCAGTGTGTTGTGTACAGTGTGGTGTGTTCAATGTGTTGTGTACAGTGTGGTGTGTTCAGTGTGGTGTGTTGTGTACAGTGTGGTGTGTTCAGTGTGTTGTGTTCAGTGTGTTGTGTTCAGTGTGTTGTGTTCAGTGTGTTGTGTACAGTGTGGTGTGTACAGTGTGTTGTGTTCAGTGTAGTGTGGTGTGTTCAGTGTGTTGTGTACAGTGTGGTGTGTTCAGTTTATTGTGTTCGGTGTGTTTTGTACAGTGTGGTGTGTTCAGTGTGTTTTGTACAGTGTGGTGTGTTCAGTGTGTTTTGTACAGTGTGGTGTGTTCAATGTGTTGTGTACAGTGTGGTGTGTTCAGTGTGTTTTGTACAGTGTGGTGTGTTCAGTGTGTTTTGTACAGTGTGGTGTGTTCAGTGTGTTTTGTACAGTGTGGTGTGTTCAATGTGTTGTGTACAGTGTGGTGTGTTCAGTGTGTTTTGTACAGTGTGGTGTGTTCGGTGTGTTGTGTTCAGTGTGTTGTGTACAGTGTGGTGTGTTCAGTGTGTTGTGTACAGTGTGGTGTGTACAGTGTGTTGTGTTCAGTGTAGTGTGGTGTGTACAGTGTGGTGTGTTCAGTTTATTGTGTTCGGTGTGTTTTGTACAGTGTGGTGTGTTCAGTGTGTTTTGTACAGTGTGGTGTGTTCAGTGTGTTTTGTACAGTGTGGTGTGTTCAGTGTGTTTTGTACAGTGTGGTGTGTTCAATGTGTTGTGTACAGTGTGGTGTGTTCAATGTGTTGTGTACAGTGTGGTGTGTTCAGTGTGTTTTGTACAGTGTGGTGTGTTCAGTGTGTTGTGTACAGTGTGGTGTGTTCAGTGTGTTGTGTACAGTGTGGTGTGTACAGTGGTTTGTGTTCAGTGTAGTGTGGTGTGTTCAGTGTGTTGTGTTCAGTGTAGTGTGGTGTGTTCAGTGTGTTGTGTACAGTGTGGTGTGTTCAGTTTATTGTGTTCAGTGTGTTTTGTACAGTGTGGTGTGTTCAGTGTGTTGTGTACAGTGTGGTGTGTTCAGTGTGTTGTGTACAGTGTGGTGTGTACAGTGTGTTGTGTTCAGTGTAGTGTGGTGTGTTCAGTGTGTTGTGTACAGTGTGGTGTGTTCAGTTTATTGTGTTCAGTGTGTTGTGTACAGTGTGTTGTGTTCAGTGTGTTGTGTACAGTGTGTTGTGTTCAGTGTGTTGTGTACAGTGTGTTGTGTGTGTTGTGTACAGTGTGTTGTGTTCAGTGTGTTGTGTTGTGTGTGTTGTGTACAGTATGTTGTGTTCAGTGTGTTGTGTTCAGTGTGTTGTGTTCAGTGTGTTGTGTGTCGATCTCATTTTTGGTGCTAGTATGTAAACATTTTATGCATGCATTTTCCTGTCCTCTTATCGTCTGGTGTGAATTGTGATGTCACAGTTGTTTATCTAAACAAGGTTCCTCCCTTCTGTTTTTGTCTCAGGTACAGACTCAGTGTCCAAGCCAAGAATTCCTAAGTGCTGGATCTCAGAGGGAATATTTTAGAGGAAGGAAGAGTCCATGGAGCGCTCGAGGACGACCGGCGTCTGCCTGTGGTTAGGCCTGGTCTCCATTGCAATGACTGTGACAGATGTCCATGCCGGGATAGTAAATGAGACGTGTTCGGAGGAGACATCAAAATGCAAGCCGGGAATCCTGTTACCAATCTGGTATCCAGAGAACCCGTCGACCGGGGACAAAATGGCACGTGTAATTGTCTACTTTGTGGCAATGATCTACATGTTCCTGGGGGTGTCCATCATCGCCGACCGCTTCATGGCTGCCATCGAGGTCATCACGTCCCAGGAGAGAGAGATTGTGGTGAAGAGGGCAAACGGGGAGACCATGACAACCACGGTGCACATTTGGAATGAAACGGTGTCGAACCTGACACTGCTGGCTCTGGGCTCGTCTGCTCCTGAGATCTTACTCTCTGTGATTGAGATCTGCGGTCACGGGTTCCATGCCGGAGATCTAGGACCGTCCACAATCGTAGGCAGCGCCGCATTTAACATGTTTGTCATCATTGGCATTTGCGTGTCTGCGGTGCCAGACGGTGAAGTGCGTAAGGTGAAGCACCTGCGCGTGTTCTTTGTGACGGCAGCTTGCAGCGTGTTCGCATACGTCTGGCTCTACATGATCCTCGCTGTTTTCTCGCCCAATGAGGTGCACGTGTGGGAGGGGCTTATAACACTCGCCTTTTTTCCTGCCTGTGTTACGCTAGCATGGGCTGCTGACCGCCGTCTACTCTTCAACAAGTTCACACACAAGACCTACAGAGCTGACAAGCACCGCGGCGTGATCATCGAGACGGAGGGTGAGCGGTCCAAGGGCATCGAGATGGATGGGAAGATGGTGAACTCGCACTTCCTGGACGGTAGCGCTGCTACCAATTTGATTGGGATGATGGAGGGAAAAGAAATGGATGAATCGCGTCGGGAGATGATTCGGATTTTGAAGGACCTAAAGCAGAAACATCCAGAGAAGGACCTGGACCAGCTGGTAGAGATGGCAAACTACTATGCGCTGTCTCACCAGCAGAAGAGCCGAGCGTTCTACCGCATCCAGGCCACACGGATGATGACCGGTGCTGGGAACATCCTGAAGAAGCATGTTGCTGAGCAGGCAAAGCGCAGCACTAGCATACAGGAAGTGCATGTGGAAGAGTCGGAAGACTTCATGACACGGATCGGATTTGAGCCTGCTGCATATCAGTGCTTGGAGAACTGTGGCGCCGTCCTATTAACCGTCGTGCGTAAAGGCGGTGACGTCTCAAAGACGATATACGTCGACTACAAGACCGAAGATGGCTCGGCCAATGCTGGTGCCGATTATGAGTTCACGGAGGGCACGGTGGTCTTCAAACCCGGAGAGGTCATCAAAGAGATCGCCATTGGCATCATTGATGACGACATCTTTGAGGAGGACGAGCACTTCTTTGTCCGGCTCAGCAACGTTCGGACGCTCGACTCGGCAGTGGAGGACGAGATGCCGGCATACCCCGCGGTGGCGCTTGGGTTTCCCGCTGTAGCCACTGTAACCATCCTGGACGACGACCATGCGGGCATCTTCACATTTGATAGCGGGACAGTGCACGTTAGTGAAAACGTGGGGATCATGGAGGTCAAGGTGCTCCGGACATCTGGGGCGAGAGGGACAGTCATTGTTCCGTACCGCACTGTTGAGGGACTGGCTAAAGGAGGTGGGGAAGACTTTGAGGACACGTACGGAGAGCTGGAGTTCAGAAACGATGAGACCTGGTAAGAGCAAATGCTCTTCTGTATGTCTGTGTTCACACACTGATTCGCTTAAATACTCCTTTTAAACACAGAGTAAAGTCCTTTTAAACACACACAGAGTAAAATCCTTTTAAACACACACACAGTAAAGTCCTTTTAAACACACACAGAGTAAAATCCTTTTAAACACACACACAGTAAAGTCCTTTTAAACACACACAGAGTAAAATCCTTTTAAACACACACACAGTAAAGTCCTTTTAAACACACACAAACACACACACACACACACACACACAGTAAATCCTTTTAAACACACACACAGTAAAGTCCTTTTAAACACACACAAACACACACACACACACACACAGTAAATCCTTTTAAACACACACACAGTAAAGTCCTTTTGACACACACACACACACACACACAATACAGTTCTTTTAAACACACACACAGTACAGTCCTTTTGAACACACACACACAGTAAAGTCCTTTTAAACACACACACACACAATACAGTCCTTTTAAACACACACACACACACACACAGTACAGTCCTTTTAAACACACACACACAGTAAAGTCCTTTTAAACACACACACACACACAGTAAAGTCCTTTTAAACACACACACACACAGTACAGTCCTTTTAAACACAGACACACAATAAAGTCCTTTTAAACACACACACACAGTGCAGTCCTTTTATATACACACAGTAAGGTCCTTTTAAACACACACACACACACACAGTACAGTCCTTTTAAACACACACACACAGTACAGTCCTTTTAAACACACACACACACAGTACAGTCCTTTTAAACACACACACACAGTACAGTCCTTTTAAACACACACACACACAGTAAAGTCCTTTTAAACACACACACACACACACAGTACAGTCCTTTTAAACACACACACACAGTGCAGTCCTTTTATATACACACACAGTAAGGTCCTTTTAAACACACACACACACACACACACACAGTACAGTCCTTTTAAACACACACAGTACAGTCCTTTTAAACACACACACAGTACAGTCCTTTTAAACACACACACACACACACACACACACACACACACACAGTAAAGTCCTTTTAAACACACACACACACACACAGTAAAGTCCTTTTAAACACACACACACACACAGTACAGTCCTTTTAAACACAGACACACAATAAAGTCCTTTTAAACACACACACACAGTGCAGTCCTTTTATATACACACAGTAAGGTCCTTTTAAACACACACACACACAGTACAGTCCTTTTAAACACACACACACAGTACAGTCCTTTTAAACACACACACACACACAGTAAAGTCCTTTTAAACACACACACACACACAGTACAGTCCTTTTAAACACACACACACAGTGCAGTCCTTTTATATACACACACAGTAAGGTCCTTTTAAACACACACACACACACACACACAGTACAGTCCTTTTAAACACACACAGTACAGTCCTTTTAAACACACACACAGTACAGTCCTTTTAAACACACACACACACACACACACACACACAGTACAGTCCTTTTAAACACACACACACAGTAAAGTCCTTTTAAACACACACACACAGTACGGTCCTTTTAAACACACACACACACACACACACACAGTACAGTCCTTTTAAACACACACACACACACACACACACACAGTACAGTCCTTTTAAACACACACACACACACAGTACAGTCCTTTTAAACACATACACAGTACAGTCCTTTTAAACACACACACACACACACACACACACAGTACAGTCCTTTTAAACACACACACACACAGTACAGTCCTTTTAAACACACACAGTACAGTCCTTTTAAACACAGACACACAATAAAGTCCTTTTAAACACACACACACAGTGCAGTCCTTTTATATACACACAGTAAGGTCCTTTTAAACACACACACACACAGTACAGTCCTTTTAAACACACACACACACAGTACAGTCCTTTTAAACACACACACACACAGTACAGTCCTTTTAAACACACACACACAGTACAGTCCTTTTAAACACACACAGTACAGTCCTTTTAAACACAGACACACAATAAAGTCCTTTTAAACACACACACACAGTGCAGTCCTTTTATATACACACAGTAAGGTCCTTTTAAACACACACACACACAGTACAGTCCTTTTAAACACACACACACACAGTACAGTCCTTTTAAACACACACACACACAGTACAGTCCTTTTAAACACACACACACACAGTACAGTCCTTTTAAACACACACACACAGTACAGTCCTTTTAAACACACACACAGTAAAGTCCTTTTAAACACACACACACACAGTAAAGTCCTTTTAAACACACACACACACAGTACAGTCCTTTTAAACACAGACACACAATAAAGTCCTTTTAAACACACACACACACAGTACAGTCCTTTTAAACACACACACACACACAGTACAGTCCTTTTAAACACACACACACACAGTACAGTCCTTTTAAACACACACACACACACAGTAAAGTCCTTTTAAACACACACACACACACACAGTACAGTCCTTTTATATACACACAATAAGGTCCTTTTAAACACACACACACACACAGTACAGTCCTTTTAAACACACACACACACACACAGTACAGTCCTTTTAAACACACACACACACACACAGTACAGTCCTTTTAAACACACACACACAGTGCAGTCCTTTTATATACACACACAGTAAGGTCCTTTTAAACACACACACACACACACAGTAAAGTCCTTTTAAACACACACACACACACAGTACAGTCCTTTTAAACACACACACACAGTGCAGTCCTTTTATATACACACACAGTAAGGTCCTTTTAAACACACACACACACACACACACACAGTACAGTCCTTTTAAACACACACAGTACAGTCCTTTTAAACACACACACAGTAAGGTCCTTTTAAACACACACACACACACACACACACAGTACAGTCCTTTTAAACACACACAGTACAGTCCTTTTAAACACACACACAGTACAGTCCTTTTAAACACACACACACAGTGCAGTCCTTTTATATACACACACAGTAAGGTCCTTTTAAACACACACACACACACACACACACAGTACAGTCCTTTTAAACACACACAGTGCAGTCCTTTTATATACACACACAGTAAGGTCCTTTTAAACACACACACACACACACACACACAGTACAGTCCTTTTAAACACACACAGTACAGTCCTTTTAAACACACACACAGTAAGGTCCTTTTAAACACACACACACACACACACACAGTACAGTCCTTTTAAACACACACAGTACAGTCCTTTTAAACACACACACAGTACAGTCCTTTTAAACACACACACACACACACACACACACACAGTACAGTCCTTTTAAACACACACACACACAGTAAAGTCCTTTTAAACACACACACACAGTACGGTCCTTTTAAACACACACACACACACACACACAGTACAGTCCTTTTAAACACACACACACACACACAGTACAGTCCTTTTAAACACACACACACACAGTAAAGTCCTTTTAAACACACACACACACAGTACAGTCCTTTTAAACACACACACACACAGTACAGTCCTTTTAAACACACACACACACAGTACAGTCCTTTTAAACACACACACAGTAAAGTCCTTTTAAACACACACACACACACAGTACAGTCCTTTTAAACACACACACAGTACAGTCCTTTTAAACACACACACACACAGTACAGTCCTTTTAAACACACACACACACAGTACAGTCCTTTTAAACACACACACACACACACACACACACACAGTACAGTCCTTTTAAACACACACACACACACAGTACAGTCCTTTTAAACACACACACAGTACAGTCCTTTTAAACACACACACACACAGTACAGTCCTTTTAAACACACACACACACACACAGTACAGTCCTTTTAAACACACACACACACAGTACAGTCCTTTTAAACACACACAGTACAGTCCTTTTAAACACACACACACACAGTAAAGTCCTTTTAAACACACACACACAGTACAGTCCTTTTAAACACACACACACACAGTACAGTCCTTTTAAACACACACACACACACAGTACAGTCCTTTTAAACACACACACACACACACACACAGTACAGTCCTTTTAAACACACACACACACACAGTACAGTCCTTTTAAACACACACGCACAGTACAGTCCTTTTAAACACACACACACACAGTAAAGTCCTTTTAAACACACACACACACAATAAAGTCCTTTTAAACACACACACACACAGTACAGTCCTTTTAAACACAGACACACAATAAAGTCCTTTTAAACACACACACACACAGTACAGTCCTTTTAAACACACACACACACAGTACAGTCCTTTTAAACACACACACACACAGTACAGTCCTTTTAAACACACACACAGTAAAGTCCTTTTAAACACACACACACACAGTACAGTCCTTTTAAACACACACACACAGTGCAGTCCTTTTATATACACACAGTAAGGTCCTTTTAAACACACACACACACAGTACAGTCCTTTTAAACACACACACACACAGTACAGTCCTTTTAAACACACACACACACAGTAAAGTCCTTTTAAACACACACACACACAGTACAGTCCTTTTAAACACACACACACAGTGCAGTCCTTTTATATACACACACAGTAAGGTCCTTTTAAACACACACACACACACACACACACAGTACAGTCCTTTTAAACACACACAGTACAGTCCTTTTAAACACACACACAGTACAGTCCTTTTAAACACACACACACACACACACAGTACAGTCCTTTTAAACACACACACACACAGTACAGTCCTTTTAAACACACACACACAGTACGGTCCTTTTAAACACACACACACACACACACAGTACAGTCCTTTTAAACACACACACACACACAGTACAGTCCTTTTAAACACACACACACACAGTAAAGTCCTTTTAAACACACACACACACAGTACAGTCCTTTTAAACACACACACACACAGTACAGTCCTTTTAAACACACACACACACACACACACACACACACACAGTACAGTCCTTTTAAACACACACACACACACAGTACAGTCCTTTTAAACACACACACAGTACAGTCCTTTTAAACACACACACACACAGTACAGTCCTTTTAAACACACACACACACAGTACAGTCCTTTTAAACACACACACACACAGTACAGTCCTTTTAAACACACACACACACACACACACACACACACACAGTACAGTCCTTTTAAACACACACACACACACAGTACAGTCCTTTTAAACACACACACAGTACAGTCCTTTTAAACACACACACACACAGTACAGTCCTTTTAAACACACACACACACACAGTACAGTCCTTTTAAACACACACACAGTACAGTCCTTTTAAACACACACACACACAGTACAGTCCTTTTAAACACACACACACACAGTACAGTCCTTTTAAACACACACACACACACACACACACACACACACACACAGTACAGTCCTTTTAAACACACACACACACACAGTACAGTCCTTTTAAACACACACAGTACAGTCCTTTTAAACACACACACAGTAAAGTCCTTTTAAACACACACACACACACAGTACAGTCCTTTTAAACACACACACACAGTGCAGTCCTTTTATATACACACAGTAAGGTCCTTTTAAACACACACACACACAGTACAGTCCTTTTAAACACACACACACACAGTACAGTCCTTTTAAACACACACACACACAGTAAAGTCCTTTTAAACACACACACACACACAGTACAGT